>NW_009610183.1:0-5192 GCF_000690535.1 Cariama cristata
TTTTTTTTTTTTTTTTTTTTTTTATAAACAGACCTGGAAAGTGTCAACCTAAAAAAGGATTGCTTTGCATTTGTGGGGCTGGGGCATGGGGAAGGGTGGTAGCAGTGCTTGTAATGAGTTTTGAAACTTTCAGAAAGTAGCAGTCCTTCAAAGAAGTCTGCTATAGGTCCTTTGATTCAGCAGAACTTAGAAAGCTCTTAAGAATTTGAAGCCAGATGGACTACTTACTTGCTTAAATATTTTGCTGAGCTGTTCATAAGCTGTGACTGATTCAATAATTATTTTGAGTTTGATTTCATTTTAATGATTCAAATTAGAAGAAAGTTTTGTCCCACAGAAATTTCCTTTTGTTTTCCTTCTCATTAACGTCTTGGAACATAGTAAAAAGCTGATCAAACCTATGGATGATACGAAGCTGGAAAATTTTGAGGCAGTTAGAATTAAATCAAACTTAGCTGTGAGGCTTTGGGGGAGTGATATGGTGTAAAAAATGAAGTTTTAGAAAGAAAAACATGTAGCTGTTATCAAAAGCACAGACATTAACTTGGTGAGCAGTGGCACTCAGGCAAGAATTTTGAAGCTAGCAGTAGAGGTTAAGTTGTTCAGTGGGAAAGGGGAGTGTGTGCCTAGATTTCATGTCCATCAGGCTTTTTACACTTAATGCAGTCAGAGGTTGTGACAAAAATTTATCGCAAGGTCTAGGAAATAAAAACCAAAAGGAAAAGGAGGCTCAGGCAAAAGACCAATGGCTGAATAACTAAACAGATATTATTAAACAGGTCCATTTAACAGTCATTTTGTCAAGTGAGTCTTGTTACACGATTCCTGCTCTTCAACTGAATTTTGACTGCTACCTGCTTGCTGAGGGCTTTTTTTCCCATTATTCTTCGGTGATCGTCTTCTGTCAAAATATGTCCATCTAATTGTCCCCATTTGAACTGGGGAATATTTTATTCAGAAAATGCTATGGATCTTCAACCCTCAAATTTGGTATTTTATACAGAAGTATTATCACAACTGGTAAAAAGTTTTGTCTCAAGCTGGTTTTACTAAAATGTTTATTTTGTCATCCTTTTCCTCCTCCTCTGATAAATCCATTTTATGCTCCCACCTTGTCAGGTAAGACTTTTTTTTTTTTTCCCCTCTTTTACACAGCATTATGCTCTGCTGGAGCATTAGTTGAAGGGCATTCGCTTTGATGACTTTGGTGGGGCATTCACGAAGGCTATCTTTAGTCTAGCGGGAATACTGACTGTGTTGCCTCTCTGGCTAATAGAAAATGATTGGGGTTTCTAGGGCAATTCTGAGTTAGGCTTTGTTTCTGAATTGCCCTTCAGAGAAAGCCACGGCTTTTGCAGATGGTGCCAGCTGAAGTGTCCCTGCTGCTGTTTCTGGAGCCCTGTAAGGGAAGGGCAGGGGTTGCTTTCTGACTCCTGTAGCTGCAGCAAGGCTGGATTTGATGGGCACTGGTGAAGAGCTAGGTCTTCATGCCCATGGTAGCTGAATGTACTGGGAGAGGAGAAATGACATGAATGATTGAGAGGTACACCTTTTTGTTAGGCTACAGAGTCTGGGTGTTCACGTTGGCTTAAACCGTGTACCCTTGATAGAAAATATACCCTACAAGCGTTTCAGTGCTTGAGTTGGGTTTCTGGTTGTAGTGACTGTTGGAAATTAGAGAGTCCAAACAGTTTAGATGGGATTTTTCTCAGGGTACCTCTCATAATTGGACCGCAAATACTTAGTGGCTGGTGTCATTGGCTTCATAATATAGTCATTAATTTTCATCCTAGTTCTGAAAAATCTGTTCTGTTTTGCCATGTAGAAAACTGTATTTCTGTCTTATCTGAATTGAACAGACTTTTGAAGCTGATAACGCGGCTAAAATATTATGTGGTGCTGTTGCAAACTTGTCACTAATGAATTAATTTTAACTCAAGAAATTTAGTTCTTGTAGTATGTCCCCATCTTTGTTCTCGTGGAATGAGTTGAGACTTCTGCCGAGACAAAGCTCGCTTTAGACCTCAGAGGCCTTGCTCCTTATCCCTTTATGTGTGGTTGCCTGAGGTCTGCTTCCAGGCTATTATTAAATCAATAATTATTGTCTGCTACTAAGGATATAAACGATGCTTCACAATGCATAGATTTTGGGACTTTTAGAAGAAAATGGTGTTTCTGCTCCAAAATAGCTTTTTGTAGAATACGAAAGGCACTAGACAAAAGCCTTTGTGTGCTTTTTTGCTTTCTCTTAATTCATTGTTTTCTCTTTCCTATCGTATCAGTTATTAGTCTATCTAATCTCATTCAGAAAGTTTAACTCAAATGCATATATTTGTGTATTTTAAAGCTAAGTTCCAAACTCACATTTGTAATATTTCTGTTATTTGTATCTCATGTAATTCATATAGAAACCCATTGTTGAAACCTGAATGATAGGTTAATTAACTTAATTGCATTACTCAGTTTTTAATGTAAGTGGGTTTAATATTTACACTCTTGACCTTGCTATTCTTTTACAGATTTTTCCCACACACACACACTTCTGTGTGTATTTTCATATTCTTTTTAATGTTTTCATTTTCTATGTTAATTTTTTTATGCATACTGGGAGGGGATTTAGGGTGGTGGAAGTACGCGAAGATGTGCAGAGAGTCACGGCCTTGTGAGGCATAGAATTAAATTGTTTATTTGATGTTAGTAATTTGCTTAATACTATACCTAAAATCTAAGTTTGGAAGAAGAACAGGGGGAATTCCTTTAAAAAGTGACACAAAAGTAGGAAACGGTGATTAATTACTTTATTGCAAAAGGGGAGCTTTTTGCATCTCTTCTTGGTTTGAAATGAGTTGCCATATGTTGAGAAGGTAGGGACTGGCAGAAGACTTTCCTGTCTTACTAAGTTGTGAGATCAGGAAATAACTACATTTACCACGGGGAGTTTACCTAACTAACCACAACCTTTTACTAATATGTTCGCTTTGTCCTCACATACAAATTTTGACATAAAAATGCCAGTACTCATGTGTCACTGATGGGAAGTAAAAGGCGATATTTTTGTCATAACTGGTAGGAGGCGAGACTGATGTTCACATGAATTTTCCCCAATTACAGAATGAGCAGAAAATATTTCATAGAAATTAAATTATTTCTTAAAATTTCTGTCATGCTAACCTGGCATTTGGAAATGCTTGTGCTTTCCCGCTCTTAATGCTTAGTCTTTAAAAGTGGTTTTCTTTAAATAGGAAATATATTATTTGTTTAAAATGTTAAATATTTTCTTTAGATTTCAGTCTTAAGCTTTAGCACAGCCCTCAGAATCTTGTTTGCAAGGCCAGAAAGATCCTCATGCTATTTTTTAAAACCTCCTGCATGCCAAAGGACACAGCAATGATTCTGCTGCATTCTGTATCTTGCAAAAACTAAAGGGTATGACAGAGAATCTGTCACTTGGCCTGGTACTCTGTTGAAACAAATTATCCTCACTGATAATTTCTACAGGCTTAAATCCTTAAGTCTCACTTGAAGACACTTTGGTTTTACCCCTTAAATCATTTGGGGCTTTTTCTGTTTCTTACCCACTTTTTTTAGCACCTTCTGCAGACAGTTCCGATGTCTATGTGTTCTCGTATTGATCTCACCATACATCGAATCGGCAAGCTTATTTCTGTTAGGTGTCTAGGGACTGCCCTAATCATTTTTTGCCATAACGCTGCCTGTAAGGCACATGTTAAATGGCTTCTTCAGTGATCTAACACCTCCATGAAAGTAGCTGCCATCCAGGTTACTGTCCCAGGTTTCAGACCAACTTTCTGTGTTCTTGGAAGAGTATGCCCTTGCATTTGCATTACAGTTTGCCTTCACTGTGTGTTATTTGTGTATGCAGCTGGGAATTTGGGGAAATACCAGGCCTGATTGGAGATAAGCCTGCTTATATAGGGTATCTGTGTCTTGTACTGTTCCTTTAGACCTGATTCTACTGTGTGAGCCTTAAGAGTAAGGAGACAGTCCTAAACTGTGTCTTCTCTAACTCCTTGCAGTTTGTAACTTTTTGAAAAATGAGTCGTCTACATGTATGCTTACTCGCATTTAACATTACACTTTGTAATTAAGTCAAACTGTACTTTCCTCTTATGCAGGGAAAAACTAGAGAAAATTTACTTTTTTTTTTTTCCTACAAACTCTAGGAGCTCTTGGGAACTCCCCTGTTCCCAGCTTGGCCCTTTGCAATCTGTTTCTGTCTTTCTGTTAAGTTAGGGGTTTTTTATTATTTATTTTTTTTCCCTAAGCTGGAGTCCACCCATACAGGCTACTGTCACTTTCTTCTGTCACCTTGGCCACCTGCAGTCACATATCTGGGGTGCCTTTGTTAGAGTGTATAGGTACAGGTACTAGCCTGGCTGGTTGACTGCAAAAGCAGGTTTATCTGGAGACCGTGAAGGGATGAGAGCTTCAGTGCTTGGCATTTCGGCCCCATTTTGCCTGATGGCTTGCAGTTGTCAGTCTCCTGACTGTGAGAGGGAGAGAGTTAAAATGCCTGTTTGACATTTCATGCCTTCTGTTCATATCTGATACGTAAGCCGTGTTTTGGGATGCTGTCTTATGAAGTAACTCCGTGGTGTCTGGCACCTTGTACTAAACCAAGGTTATGCTCTGTATTTATAGAACCACTTTCTGGAGCCTTTCAAAACCTGCTCAGAGCTGCTTAAAGTCAAATAACTCTCTTCTAAAGTTCTGGTTTATTGAAATTGCTTTGGAAAAGTAATGTCATCTTAAATTAAAGCAGGCATTAATCTCTTCCACGGGTCCTTCACCTCCTGGTTGATTTGGGCAGATCTTTCTAAAACCTGTGTCTGGTAGTTTGTAACTAAACACGGGCAGACTTAACTGGGCCTTCCAAAGCTCCTTCTCTCATATAAGCAGTCTAGTATGTCCCCCTGACTCAGTGGATGATGGCAATGGCAGGTAAATAGATACTGGAGACTCTGAACTGTGCAATGTCCTAGAAGTCCTAGCAGAGCTGCCTGACAAATTTGGGATGAGGTGCAAACAGCATTTCCTCCCTTACGATGCAATATGAAATGTTGGCTTTTGCATGCATAAAGTTGGAACTACTGATCTGTTTTGGACAACTGACAAGTCAGGATCATCACAGAGCTGTTCATCTTCCCCCACACATGCACTTTCCATCTGCT
>NW_009610183.1:5218-15685 GCF_000690535.1 Cariama cristata
CCCAGCCTCTTAAATTTTGTAATAATGATCAGCTTTGGCAGCCACTAAGTATTCCTGGTGTGTGGTGGCTCCCCATAACAAGCTATGCTCCCAGAAAAAGGGCTGTAGAGCTTCATCCTAAAGGCTTTTTTTAATACAAAAACATATTCTATAGTCCTATCCAATATCAACTAGACTAGGGCTGCTCAGCTGCTGAAGTTTATAGGTGGCTTGACAGGACTGTTCATGTAATCCTCTTTCCCAAAGGCTTCTTCGATGCAGACCATGGATTTGGAGACAGCAGCCTGTTACTGCCACTGTTTTCCCTGCAGCCCCTCTGTTGTCTCTCTACGTATTGCTCCTCAGGAAACGCTGCGCCTGCATATGGGTTTCACCACCAGCATAATTCAGTTTGTGTGGATCCCTTCCTTATCCATGTGTGAGTTGTTGCTGGGGATAACTGAGGCCGCTTATAAGTGGTGGGAATTATCGAAGCAGTAATTGCCCATTCCTGGCAGTTTTCTTCCCATCCGAGAGGGCAGATGAGGATACAGACTGTATTGTGTAATGTACGTTCAGGATGTCTGATGCTTTGAGGGAGCATCCAAGATTTGCAGAGACTATGTTGTGCTCATGTGAATTTGCGCTGCTAAGATGTACAGAGACTCCATGTGCGAATGAAGGGTGATGCTGTTGGGGTCTCGCACGATGTGCACGGGGCTGGGGGGGGAGGCATAGCGTCATGGTGTTTGGCACTGCCATGCCATCACATCTCTTTGAGTGTGGAGTGGAGGTTTGAGAGGCTGGGGGTGTTATCTGTGCTCCTCAACTAGTCCACTTTGTTAGGTGGCCATGAACACTAGCTCTTGAGGAACTGTTGGAAAAAGGAGAATCAAGTTATAGTGGGAATACTGAGACTCCTTTATCTGTCCCCCTGGGAGATCAAGTTGCTTACCCTAGCAAACCATTTTTTGGATGGGTGAGGGAATTCAGAACCCACACACACGCTGCATTTGTCCTTTGGTTTTGCCCTTTGGAGAACGGGAGCAGAGTTTCAAAGCAAGAAACTCATCTTGTCATTGGGAGCTGGGAAGGGACAAAGACAAATGCAGAGCAGAGGCCCATCGTGCAGGGCACGTTGAGGTGAGATGGCCCAGAGTGACCCTAAGCAAAGCAGAAGGTCTTACAATCTGCTGTGGCCTGGGACTGCAGCAGTACTGTCATGGTGTAGTAGGTCTTCCTCTTTTACTGTATGGTTTATTGGTACGTATGTAGAAGGCTGGGTCACATGCAAAGGAAAAGGAGCAGTTACCTTTCTCAGCAACTGAAGGATGTGTAGGTTGTCCAGCTATAGATAAACTCAATTTCTAGAGGAGAGGGCAGTGGAAAAGGATGATAACAATCAATGGAGCGAGCATACATGATTAACTCCCACGGCAGTAAATTGACTTCAAAATAAAAGATGTGCGCTTTGAGTTATGTTACCTTGAGGTTTTTGAGACAAGCGTGCGGCATACCAGAACTCGAAACTAAAAATGGAGTGAGGGTATGAAAGCTCAGACATGGTTGTGACTGAGGTCCATCTACAGACTATTAAGGCCTCTGGTAGCAGAAAAAAAACTGCAGAGAGTTGAATGGGTTGCTTCAGGTAGAATTCTGTACAACATATTTAAAAAATAGTGACCGTGTGGATATTTTTCTGAAAAATGAAGAGTTTGTTTCAGAGATAAGCATTTAAATTCATAGAAGGGGGAAGAATTACACGATTGTATAAATCACGAAAAACAGGGGAACAATGTAGATCTGGATTGCTATTCCCAATAGGTTTTTTCCTTTTTGTGTTCCCTAGTACACGCTAAAAATATTTTTCAATATCTTAACATCTGCATTGTTATGAAAAATGCCATGTCTTTGTTTTGTTTTCAGCTGTGTCATTCTTGCATTACATTTTGTTCCATTTGCTCTCTTCAGTTGGGATGTGAAGTCATTTTCTTTTGTCAGTTGTAGGCCTAATTGCCCTGACTCCAGAACTGCACTGCGCACCACTTGGAAGAAGTGATTTCTTTTGTTCTGCCTCAAAAAACTCCAATCTGTATGTTGGGGAATATGGAGTTACTAGATTGTGAAGAGAATGGCAGAGAGGGGCAGAAAATAGGGTAAAAATAAAGACAGCTAAGCCTCTTTAAAGGTAGAAAACATCATGTTGAAGGAGGACTGGGTATGCAAGTGTATTTTGCATACTACTGTGTATTAGTACATCTAATCTTAAATGTACAAGTGCGTCCCATCGATTTCCACTGGAGGATGGGATGCGTGTAAGGTAGACTCTCTCCTGCTTGTCCATGCCCCTGGCAGGCTCCTAAGCACTGTGCAGCAGAGGAAGATGGGTGAGAAAAGGTTGGCTGCGGTTCTGATTCACGTGTCAAGTAGAAGCAACAAAACAGGCAAGAAATAGGGCCAGGCTTGCTGTGAACACAAGGAAAGGAAACATTAAGACAGTCTGGTAATGAGGACAAGATGGCAGTAGGTGAGGGACAGCTGGAGGGAGATCATTAGCTGTTGGATGCTGCTGCTTTCCAGTACGCTGCCTGGAACACAAGATTCCTGGGTTCCTCTCTCTCTCCTGGTCTGAAGCACAGCAAAGGATCATATTCACGCACTGGTTTTGGTTTCTTGATTGACTCAAGCAATAAAGCTGAGTGTTAATGCTCATACTGTCTCTCAGGTGTGCAGTTGTCAATAGCTTGCCACAAAAAAGGAATTTGATTGCCTGGTTTGATTATTTTTTTTTTTCCCTCCCTCTAAAGTTGAAGAAACTTTGCAGGTACGCAATGCACTTTAAAAGACAGGTTAAGGGGGCAAAACCAGGCTGCCAGAACTAGCAAAGAATGAAATTGAGGTTGCATTAATTCTGCTTCCTTGGAGGTATCTGTTGGTGCAAAATCTTCTAATAAATGTAAGTTGTTTTTTTTTTTTTTCCCCTAGAAGAAACACACTTGTGATGAAACAACAGTGTTTATGGGATGAATCAGGGATATGTAATGGATGAGACGACCACAGATATTCCTGACATGGTTTGCTTGCCCAAAGCTGTAGCAGAAATTCAGCTGTCTGAGGCAACCTTCTCTTCCCAGGGGCTCCTGCCAGCTGCCTCTATCGGCAACTCCCCTCCCCTGGGCAACAGCACTCCTGGCAACAACAGTCTCTGGGACTTAACGTATGTTTAGTGCCCTCCCTTGGAAAATCCCAAGAGGTAGTGGGTTCCCTTTTTTGTACCCTTGCAGTAAGCCAGCAGCGTGGCAGCAGTTCCTGGCTTTGTACGAGGTGCCCATGTACTTCAAAGGAGGTGCTGGGCTGTGTGGGCAACCTTCATTTATCATTTTGAAGTAGCCAACATCCCGCTAATGGTGCGTGTGCTGTACTTTGGGAACATCTCATCTCTCAATTTCTTCTTGTCACAAGAGTGGGGAAGTGTGAATGACAAGGCATTGGACAAGGACAGAGGAGGGTCCCATGGCGAAGACATCAGATGGTATGGGAGCGCGCTGAATTCTGGCACTGCTGCCTGTATCACAGAGTTCCTGCATGAAGCTGTCATTTTGTGGCCATCTGCTCAAATGTTGGTGCGTATCTTGTGTTCTGGATTTCCAAACCAACTCCAGGAGCCACATGGTCATTCAAAGCCAGTTTTAGATGATGTGCCATGAGGAATTCTATAAAAGGCACAATCCCTATTAAGGAGTACTAGGGAGTGAGACTTAAGTATTGAATAGATTACATGAGACTGGAAGAATCAGACAGCCTGAGGTCTAGAATGATCTAGTGTTTGAATTTGCAATTTTGGGTCAAACACAACCTGCTGTGATCCCCACCCCTCACCCCCAGTTTTTATATTCCCCAGAGAGATTGTGCGCTTAAATACAAGTGATTGAAACAAAAAATACAATAGATGTGTTGGTTAATCTATAGCTCTTTCCTGTATTAAGTTAGTTTTAAATAGCATTAAAGGCTCAGTTTAGCAAAGCACTTAGTAAGGCATCTAACTGCATATTTGAATTGAGGCCAGGATTGATAAACTTGGATACTGTGTGATAATACATTCTAATAGGAACACTGCATCCACAATGGTTAATGTGTATGTCCCAAACAGGCCTGAGATTTTGGGTTGCAAGTGTCAAAGCTGGTTTATTTGTGGGTTTGGTTCACATGTTTCCAGTAAGAATGGGGGACACAGGAATTTTTTTGGAAGTAATGGATTTATAAGCAAAGAATGTTCTCTAATTTCCCCAAATACCTGCTATCCATCACAGAGCTTGCTCTTGTTTTGATTCCTTTAGCAATTCTTTATTTTTTCCAGTGGTTATTGGATTGTATGCTGTCCCTGTACAAGATCCAGTTACAGCAGACTTTCTGAAAGAGGGTTTTGAGACTTCAGAAAACAGGAAGCGAAAAAAACATCCTTTAAGTAGACTAGCATTGAAACAATACTCATTCTTAATTTATGGGGAAACATTTAAATTGTGTCTGAAAGGTTACTGTAATGAGGCCTTTACAATTAAAAGACACGATTTGCTAGTTTTAAAAAATGAAATAAGTTTAAAGATAACTTTCACGACTTCCAAAAGATAGACCTCTGGGTAGTTATCCTTTTAAAAGAAGGGATAAATATTAAAGGTCTCAAACACATGAATGAAGAACAAGAAAGGGAAACTTCATGCAAGGAATAAAGAGTGTAATTAAAGACCTATCTATAGAAAAGTCACAAGATGTACCTAAAATATTGACAAAATTTTTGAAGTCTTGCTAAACTCATGTCAACCTGAACTATCATAAACAGAAACAAAACTAAAAGATACATTCTTTTCACTTGACTTTCCAGTGGAATACTGTTGACTTAATTTTTTTTTTTTAATTCCTTCAAAAGTTTTCAAAGTTATTTCTTGTGGCTGGGGGAAGAGGACCTTGGCTAAATGTTATTATTTAAAAATATTGTAAATCCTTCATAAGTGTATAGGAAATAATAATAATATATTGAAGTGTATTTTCCTTAGCCTTGTGGATTGAGTTACAATTTCAAAATCTAAAATTAACTCGGTGGCTCCATTCCCTTTAAGTCTCTCTGTAAATCAAATGAAGAGTCAACAAAATGCCATACCTTTCTAAATGAGGATGGTGACTTCTAGAAAATAGCGTCTTTAGGATATGAGAAAACTTAATCAAAGTGTGTACATTCAAAACAAAATAGCCTTTATAGTAAGGAAAAGTATATTCTGTTATTTTAGAATAAAATGTAATTGCATTTGTTGTTAATAGACCAATGAGATTGATACATTCAGAAAATCCTTGATGGGAGAGAATGGCATTTCCCACTGTATCCTCAAAAAAACTAAACAGAGCAAGTAATCTTTGGGTTTTGTCATGCATTTGATCAACGTGTTAAAAAAAGCGTGATTTGAATTAGAATTTAATAAATCTATTACCTTATTCACTTATGGAAAAAGAAAATTAACTTTTCTCCTTTTTTTGCTTATAATTTGTGATCCTCAGTTGAAGGATTCTGTCTGGAAATCCTCCCACAAATTGAGCATAACAGCTGATAAGGTACAAAGTAGTATTTTACTGTACAGTGACAGGGTTCTTTTCTACTCTGTTAGTTATAACAGTCTTAATTTTGAGGCTCTCTGGGGACAAAATTACCACTTCTTTTCTGTATTTCTGCTAATCTTTTAGTGATCATAGCTAAATCATAGGAAACATTAATTTCAACTTCTTACCTTTTTCTTTAAAAAGAAAGCCTAAGTAAATTTTATGAAGATTTCTCATAAATACAGGTCTCTGCTACGCAAAGTACCAAAATAACAAAGTATAACTTGCTTTTTTTTGCCAGATGTTATCACAGAAGTAATTCTATTACTTTATTTCCTTTCCATTTCCAAATCCAGGCTCTTGTTTTATTGTCTATATGCATAAAGACCTGATTCCTTTTTTTTTTTTTAAAAAAAAACCCAAACAAACAGACAACAATGATGTAAAGATTGTTTTCTTTTTTCATCAAGAATGTGATCCTGTATTCCTATATTGGCTCATCTGGCTAGAGTTTATTCCTCTAGTGTGTAGCCCCAACTGTTGTACAGGAATTGCATGTGTATGGATAGGTGATGTGTCCATAAATGAGAATAAGCTTTAACCCAACAACATTTAAAACAGAAGGTATGGAAGGGTAATCTGTAGTCTTCCCACTCCTTCCTGGAATAATTGTCCTATAAAAATTGTTTTTACCATTGTTTTCTTTTTATAGCATTTCAGACTCAAAAAAAGCTAGGTAGTGGATATTGGCTTAGTGAGTAACCTTTCTTTTTTATTTTTATAAAATAAAAAAACCCTAACAACTCCAGTGGGATGAGAATGTGTGGGGAGAGGATGCACAGTAACACACTATCATTTTAAATCGCCGTTGTCCCCCAGCATACTTTGTGCTGCTTCACCACGTTTCATTGACTGTACCTTACTATTCAGCTTATGAAAACTGACTCAATTAGTAGCGAATTCAGATAAATCTCAAATATACTAGTGCTTTTGTTGTGATTATTATGCAACAAGTTAAAAGACTGTTACAAAGGTCTCAACAAAATCAACCTCAGTTTTAAGTGGAAGGGGTTTGGGTTTTTTTAGGACCTTGTTTTGTCATGTGCTTTTACTTTTTTGGAAAAATTCTCTTCAGTTATAGATTCAACAGCAAAGTAGTGATCAAGAAGGGCATTGACAGTCAACTTAGACTTCAGAAACTTAATGGCGTTACATGATGAAGAGTAGTGAAATAATATAAGGAATCTGGGGCTGTTTGATTTGGACTTGCTGTACTTCTGATGCACATCCTTCTGCAAATAGCTACACGTGTAAGTCACAGTCATATGGCTGCTTACATGTGTAGCGTTAAAAAGTTATGCACATGACTGAGACCAGCCCTCTGTAGCATACTCATCAAATCCTTCGGTGCATGCTGTGACTTCTGTGGCTATATGAGTGCTTAGATGTCAAAATCAAAGCATATGTCTGAGACCTTGCAGAATTGGTGCTGCATTTGTGAAACTGAAGTCCATCTGGTCAAGTGTAGATACTATAGCTGGTGTTCCTCTACATGACTTCAGTTAAAAATGGGGTAGGTTTGAAGCATGAACCGAATGTTTTGTTGCTAGTTCAGTGAATGATAGTGAGATGTTACAAAGCTACTTACTGCTTTTTATCTAAGGAGAGATGGTACAAAGCTACTTAGTGTTTTTTATCTAAGAAGAGATTGATGCATTGCTTTGTAGAAAATGACAAAACTAGAAGATAGCATCTAGAATATCAACATCTAGTATTTATGGTATTAGAATATCATACACAGTAATGTTACGATTTTAAATACTCAAGTTTATTCAGAACATAGGTATTAGTCTTGTTTTGAAAATGTAAAGCCACATACTTGGTAGTTTACAGATAACACTAATTTTGCCAAGAGTTGCCAAGAAGAAGCTGACAGTTTGCACCAAGGATTGCTGTGGTTGCTACGTGCAAAAGCCTAGAACAAGCCAGCGGGAAATAATACCAGGGTGGGAAAGTATTGCTATGGTTACGGAGTATTTTCTTTAAAGGAGAGGTGGATAACGCAGCAAGAATTGCTGAAACTTAGGTAATATTGTACTGTACAAAAAGCAAAAAGACTGAAAGATAATAACTGTCTTGTGCTCTTAATGGCATTTTGTTAGTTTCCAGCAAAGAAGGTTTTAATTAAAGTACGAATAATTTCTGAAAGCTTTGTTAGAAAAATATACTTAGCTTTTATTTTTTAAAAGTGGAATGCCAGCACAATATCTTGCATATTTTGGCTCCGTCTCTTTGTTTTTTAAAACAAAAAGGTTCGGGTTTTTTGTCAAGTGGATTAATAGTTCTTTTAAAAAGAATAAAAGTGTAATTATACCCAAATAATTTAATTCATGTAAACTTTTAAGTCAGCTTTTCAGTACATTAAAAACTGTAAAATAGCTGCATTTTGCAAAAACACACATAATACAAAATGATTACAAAATACAATAAAAATTGTAATGAATTATAAAAGCCTGCTTTCAGTCGTGCCGTAAATCTGAATTGCCAAATTTGTCTAGGAAACATCCTTTTTCACTTATAGACATCCTCTAGGATTTAGTTGTAAGCACCTCTGTTGGTTTGATCCTACAAATCAGGAGGTAGGAGACCACTGTATAGCTCAGAGTTTCCATTTTAGTATGTGGGAAGATCTTCTCCTCTCCCCCACCATGCCTATCAAGAGGTATGGTGTGAAGCATCTAGATGGCATGGGCTAGACCATGCCCAGCTCACCCTGCCCCGCCAGCCGTTCAGAAGTGTTCTGCTGGGAAAGGTGGGGCTGGGGACCGAGCAGTCTGGTGGGAGGGACAGGACAGATCTGTGCTCTAGGACCAGGAAAAAGGAAATTGTAAGAAGTGGCTTTTTTTCCCCCCATGACTACTGTACTACATTTATCCGTCACTCTCTAACAGCCATGCCCCTGAGCGCTGCATTGTTCAACCACACTTCGAGGCCCATCGCTGCAGTTCACTTGAGTCTGGTTGATGGAACCAGACGTACGAGACAAGACTCCTGAGCTGCATAACTGTACTGAAGGTCTACGCCTGACCCTGGCTAATGTGCCAGCTTCATTCCTTCTCTGGGCTGGAGGACATGGAGCAGAATTGATCGTGCTGGGGAGTAAAGGACGGAGAGAGGCATAGATGGGCAATATCTCTACTCAGAGGAGCCTGCTCTCCTTTAGAGCATGACTTCACCACAGCACATACATTGTCCATGTTGCATCTCTGCCTTGGGTATATTTTCTTGAAGGTAAGAAGGGGAAGGATTTAAATTGTCAGCTGAAATATGTTCAGCTATTTGTGACTGTTTTCCATACTCTTAGTGCCGTTTTGCCTGTATTGTGAGATACGGATTTGAAATTTGGAGATGAGGCAAAGTCCTTTTACTTTGCACTTGGCAAGTATACCTAAACATGGAAATAACCTGCTGTACCTAGTAGTGCAGACCCTGGCTATTACAAATGAGGTCAAAGAACGTCTTTAAGATAATCTTACAGCTTTTCCAGAAAAATCCTACCTTTTATGTGGTGGACACATAAAATGGACTGTAAAGCACAAAGTGGGGAAAGAATGGTCCCAATGGGGACAGAGTATGCTGGAGCTGGACTTCATCAGTGTAAGAACATTGAGACATGTGTCTGAGGACTAAGGAGAGAAGTTCAGGACAAAGACTTGAGATAGGGAAGAAGTAAGGGAAATGAGATCAATTGGGGAGATGAGGGGTGGCCACTTGGGCAGGAAAATAGGGAATTTAAGCAAGAAGTCCCAAGAGGGTGATGAGAACTGGGATTTGGAAACCTGACGGACCAGAGACTGGGATGAAATGAGGAACTGGAGGAAATGGGAGAGCATGATAGTAATGAGGGCCAGTGCTTGGAAGCTTAAGAGTAAATGAAGAACAACTCTTCTAAGGAAAAAACAAAGGGTGTTAAAAGCAGAAGACATCAAGGTTGAGGAAATGGGCCAGAAGTTGTGTGCAACTCAAGTACACTGCTCTCTGCTGTGAAAAGCCAGAGATTTCTGAGCGTGGCCTACTATCTCTTCCTAGATGTCTTCTGTAGCTGACCCACTGTCAAAATGATGGCTTACATGGAAGAGAGCATCTTATTGCTGTGATCTTAGTCACTTCATCAGTACAAACGATAGAGGCTGTAGTGTGGATGCAACTGTTCCACACTGTGGTCAGGCCGCTTTCCTATGAATATTTATTCTACATTTTTTTCGTAGGGCTTTAAAAATATACTGAATGAAAATACATTGAATAAGGCAGTAAAATAATAAGATAGGTGCTAAAAAATTATCCAGAGTCAGAATTAATTTTAGCAATGCTGTCTTAGCTCACTGTAATTCTGATTACATAGCCATAATAGAGGACCTAATTACATGTTCACATGATATTTATTCTACAGGACTTCCTCCCTCCACTCACTACTTCAGGTGGACTGGCATGTGGATGCATTAAATTTGACAGATGTAGACTCTGAAGGATGTGTTGTGAATGAGAGAAGTTTGCAAAGAAAGTATGACTGAAGGGAAGGACAACTGAGTGCTGCCCAGGGACTCTGTTCGTGCCTCTGTCACGGAGGTCTGCAAGACATCCTCCGTCCTCACCGCTGTTGAAAAGCTGGTTTCCCTACTCATTGATGCCATTTTCAGAGTGTCTGACTGTACTTGATTGTTGGCAGTGGTGAGCAGTCTTTTCCTTCAGTGAGGTTAGTGATAGCTGCATTTTGAAGGTCTCTGACTCCTGGCTGGAGACACCTTACTCGGAGCTGATTGCCTTTAGCCAAGAGCTGTTGGAGGGTCTTGCTGTGGGATGGCTGAGGTGGTTTGGAAGCAGCTGCTGGACCATTGCAGTTTA
>NW_009610183.1:15716-25044 GCF_000690535.1 Cariama cristata
TTAAGGTCACCAGGCATCGTTTCTCATTTTTCTCTGCTATTGCTTAAATTGGATGACCACAGTCATCCAAGCCTTACTCTCTTTACACCTCAGTCCCTCAGGTGTGAAATAAAAATAATTCTTGTTCCTTTTTTCATAAGGAGATGGTGCTTATAAATATTATGGAAGTAATTTTCACAGTATACATATGGTGGTGATAAGCTCATGAAGAAATTTGCTCTGTCTCTCAAAGCTGGAGTTAAATAGGATACAGCAGGAAAGTCTATGGCCATGTGGTGAATGGCAGAGTAAATTGAAATATCATTTTGCTCATTGAGCAAACAGTTAATGATCTTGTGCACTAAATGGGATGGACCTGTACAAGAAAAAAACAAAAGAAAACAAAAAAAACCCAAACCCAAAGCCAAGAACAACTGGGTTTTGAACAATAACTAAAGACTGTTACCATGCTGTATGCACACATAAAGGAAGATGGACTTAAGGCTGCACGAGGGTCCTTCAGTCTGGCCTCGTCTGCCTTTGGAGTGCTCAGCTTCTCACTGCTTAAGACAGCTTTTTGTGCATTGTACGTTTTTAGAAGTACTAGTATTTTACAGACCTGTATGCCTTTTGATGTTGTTAATGATTCCATAAAAACATTAAGTAACTGGGAATACTAATTCAGCAATAAAGTTTACCTAATATAATTTGTTAAAAAGAGTTCTAAAAAACTGGTCAACTGGCAGGTCCACGTGTACCTGCATCTGGCTAACACCCTGAAAGACAGATCTAGAAGGTAATAGAGATGATGTGTCAAAATCATGGGTTTAAATCCTATTGTTTAGGTGCAATGGACATTATATTTAAAGACTAGCATAAGCAAATTTTACATTCCATAGGAGTTGAACTCCTCTTCCTTCTCTCTGTCCTGCTCTTGCTCTTCATCCTTGCTTGAAAGCTGGCTTTCATTCAGTTGGCCAAGGGCCCCTCCTTTCTTTTGTTTTCCAATGATTTTCAAATTAAACAGGACTTGATTTAACTAGTGACATGCTATTGAAAAAGTTAGGTTTCTAGCCATGTGAACAAGCTATTTGAATTTTAGTTAATGCCTGACATTTTAGAGGATAAGTTTTTGAAACAAGCCGTTGAAACTTTTTAGAGGGAAAAAATTAGTGACAGTTTCTCGAAGACCAGAGAACTCCAACTCCTATTTCTTCTTCTTTTTTTTTTTTTTTTTAAAAAGGCAGCAGTCTTAATATTATATAACATGCTTTAGTTTTTTGATACAGCACCTGTAAAAGCAAGTGTAGCTCTTGTGCAGAACATCACTGCTTATTAATTAAAGCACTGAACAGCTGTAAGACAGCTTGGTCTAACAAGTCCAGAGACTAGAGTGCTTGATTACTGGTCATCAGTCTGTGTTTATGCTGTTAAGTTTTTTGATGTCCTGAATAATCCTGGTGAGATAACACTGAACAAGAACAATAGATAAGGAACCCTTGAAATCCACCTTCTCTTCTACTGGGAATCGCTGCAGGACTTTTCATTTTGAGTTTAATCATTGCTTGAGATTTCATAACAAGATACTAGCATGCTGAAAAATACTGAGCAGATAGTCCTATAGACAAATGCAAGACAAATATTCTTCTTGGTTTTGTACACACAGAACAAATACTCACTTGCATAGGAGCAGTCCAGGTATGAGAGAGATGTTTTTGTCCTACTGTTTATGTGTTTATGTACAGTAGGATGAGATTATTCACAGGCATGTCATATAACAGCCATTAAGCCCCCAAAGGAGGCTTTAAGTATATCCATTCATGTGACAATCACAAAATCAGTGTTGTACACCAAACAGAAGATCAGAACACCAAAAGCCTGAAACTACTGTCATTTCTTTTGTGGTCTTATGGTGTGCTGTAATCATTAGTAGTGTGTGCCTTGATTGGCCTTTCTGAGGAAGCAGAATACATGCCAACATACTTGTGCTGCTGCTAGTCCCTGAGGAGTCAGTGCAGAGCTACAATAACCCTGCGCCTCTCTGACCCACGTCCTCAAGTTCGTCTTTTCCTTAGACGTATTGGTCTGGAGATGCTTTTCATTGTTTCAAAAAGTGTGTTGATAAGAAAGAAGAAATATTTGAAGATATCTTTCCTCCTTCTTTTTTTTTTTTTTTTTTTTTTTTTTTAAGTTAGATCATGAGTCTGTAAATATTTCAGAGTATAAAATAAGAACTGAAAATATGGAGGGCACTGGAAAAGATGCCCTGGCAATGAATTATTTTTGTGTGACAGATTCTATGAAATTTCATTGGATGTGTGAGGCACAGGTGTGGGACCTTGTTTTGTTTGGGTTGATCTGCCCATGCTGCCGGTATCTGAAGGGTTCTCAGTGAACTTTGTGCTATAGGAAAAGACACTATGTCTCCTGGTTTGTTTCCCTTTTTATGTAGTGGTAAGATGGCCTAGGTTTGCCTCCGTTCCTTGTTGAATTATAAGTAGTTTCTAGTTTATCACTGAACATAATTGCTCTTGCTTTGGGACAAACAACGTATATACTTGTGTGAATAAAGAGATTTTGTTGCCTTTTATGAAAGGAAGGATTACTGCGGAAAGGAGGAAAGGGGGAAGTTGGTTGCAAATTGAAGCACGAATCTTGAGTCAGCTGATTCTTCTTCCCTGTCGCTCTTGACTTCTGTCTTCTCTGGACTGTTTTGTTGTTACCAGCACAGAGGACTGAGCGTCGCTTTACATGCACATCTCGCCCAACTTATTTAACTATGTCCGTGAAAGAGTCACATTGTCATTTGGGGTGCTTAGGGCAGGTTTGTTGCCTACATGTCATTGTCTAGTGCTCTTCAAGGTGCCGCAGCACGTCCCAGGCCTTTGCATGGGGCGTGCAGGTCTGGTGCAGATTTGAACCCTTTGGAGTTTGGAGGACTGGCTGCAGGAGGTCAGGGGAGATGTGGCACCAGAGACCTGGATGGGAGGAATCGAATCACACCCATAAAATCCAAAGAGAATTTGTTGTTACTGTTTTTGTATCAGTGAAGTTGTTTGTTTTGTAACTAGCTAGCCCATTTGGCAGTAGATTGTCTGATTCTATGATAATGAGACCCAAAAGAAAACGTTTTCTACTCTCCTTAGCTTCCTATGACAGTTTGACACTTCAGAGACTGCAATGGGATGCTACTAGTTCATCAGTCGAACTCAGAGAGTGCTCTTGCTGCCTCCGTTCTGTTTAAAAGCACCACGACAACATCCTACAAATACCTGAACAACTTTACTACTTTGAACTCCCAAAATGCTGAAAAACTGTGCAAGTAAGAGGCAGAAAATGTCAAGGTAACAGAAATGAACTGTCACTAAAATCTTACCTCTCTCACTCCAGGGGGTAACTCTGGTATTTGAGAGAGAGGAGAAGAGAGTAATGAGCCTGAGGGATTCCTTGTCAAGGAGGGAAAGAAAGTAAAACCTCTTTCATAAAAAGTCCAGCCTGTAGTTGAAAGTAAGAAACAATGGTGTTAATGAAAGCAATGTGCACCTTACTCAAAGTATGCAACTTCTCATAATTTCTTGAAAGACCTGCACATCTGAAGGACCTACGTGAGCAAGTGCAAAGTCCTGCACCTGGGAAGGAACAACCCCATGTACCAGTACGTGATGGGGGCTGCCTGGCTGGAAAGCTGCTTTGCAGAAAAGGCCCAGGGGTCCTGGTGGATGCTAAATTGAACGTGAGCCAGCAATGTGCCCTTGCCTTCAAAAAGGCTAACAGTACCCTGGGCTGCATTAGGACGAGTGCTGCCAGCAGGTTTCAGGTTATCCTTCCCCTCTACATGCCTGGAGTGCTGGGTCCAGTTCTGGGCTCCCCAGTACAAGAGAGACATGGAGCTACTGGAGAGACTCCAGTGAAGGGCCACAAAGATGTTTAAGGGACTGGAGCATCTCTCCTGTGAGCAAAGGCTGAGAGCTGGGACTGTTCAACCTAGAGGAGAGAAGGCTCAGGGGGAATCTTGTCAATGCATTCAAATACCTGAAGGGACATTGCAAAGAGGACAAAGCCAGGCTCTTGTTGGTGGTGCTCAGTGACAGGACCAGAGGCAGTGGGCACAAACTGAAACACAGGGGGCTCCATCAGAACACCAGGAAACATTTTTTCACTGTGAGGGTGAGTGAGCACTGGCACAGGTTGCCCAGGGAGGTGGTGGAATCTCCATCCTTGGAGGTATTCAAAAACTGTCTGGAGATGGTCCTGGGCAACTGGCTTTAGGTGGTCCTGCTTGAGCAGGGGGGTTGGACCAGATGACCTCCTGAGGTCCCTTCCAACATCAACCATTCTGTGATCTTGTAGCTGTGATGAGACGCTTCCTCTACCATATTTCTTTAACAATAAAGAAGGTGGAAATTACCATTCTACTGCCCTTCACTCCTGTTGCATCTGCCTCTGTTTCTTTAGCCCTCAAAATGTCTTCTAAAAGTGATTTTTAATTTATAACATTAATTTATATTAATGTCTAAATGTTATTATTTATTTTAAAAGCCATAGTTAGTAGTTCTGTTGTTCCTCTGTACTATTGAAAGGTCTGTGAATAGTTCCTGTACTTGTGCTGCATTGCACAGTTTACATGACTGATGCTTGCTGATACACGTAAACAACAGCTAGTATGGCAGAACACCACTGCTCCGTGGAACGTAAGTCTACTCAAATTATAGCCTCTTAGAAAACAGCTATGATTGGAGGCAAAACAGATATCAAAACTCTCTAAACATATCTAAGCCCCTAGATACAAATTTGTATACGTTGTCTGACCAGATTTTTGGCATACTGCGATCAGGTGGATTATTCTTGGATAGTTGGGCAGTTCTTTTCCCTCTGATTTCTTTAAATTTTTCATTTGGACTTGGTTGTTACCTTACCATTACTTTGATGTGTATTTATATGTAATTCCATTCATTCTTGCTTAAGGCCACAATGTAGTTTTGAGACAGTCATGCATGCTGAACAATATACCAATGCTATCGTTATTAATGTACTGAAGTCTGCTTTGGTACAATGCTACTCCTCTCTCTTCCCATCCACCTTACCTTGCTTATCTGAGTAGCGAAATGCTGATCAAGTTCTTTGCACTTGGAAATTTTGTCCCACTTATGGACATTAAGACTTTTTGTTTTCTTTATCTTACTTTTTTTACCTACTTCCAGGTAGAAGTAGCGGTAATCTTTCTCTTCTGACACTCTTTTCACTGAAATAACTCATTTGGTGGTATTTGTTCTCCAGAACACTTGGTTTGGATAGTGACTCAGTAGTCTGAATGCCCTGGTGGAGGTTGCTAGTTTGGTGGACAATGTTCCTGCTGGTTTACATCAACAGAGAATTTCTCCTGGAATGTTGATTTGAGATAGATATTTTGAAGAAGATAAACTTGAAATGTTCATAACATTTCTTCTTTAACTGCCTTTTTGGGTGCAATTTTTAAAAAGTGAAGTCTCATGCCATCCTTGGAAGAGTTTTCACAAGTATTTTGTGTTTTTTCCTTCTCTTTCTTCCTGCCACAAGCTATCAAACCATTAATGGTCATTTGTGCTTAAAGAGTCTATTAGTTACAGTAAACCTGCTTGCTGTGAGCTGGGCTATATTAATTGCATCTAACAGCCAAACGTGGGCTTTTTTATATTTGTTTTGTAGTTCTCCTCACAGTTCCTTGGGGACTGCAAACTAAAAATATGTTTAACTGTATGGATTGTTCTAGCTGCTAAAGAGCATTTCCTTATTCCTGTAAGGACTTGCTGTGGGAGCAGCTCTGAGTTGACTGAAGAGCAGATTTTTGTCAGAATGAAAGTCATCCATCTAATACCAGATCAGGAGAGCATCTTTCTCAAATAGATGCTATTGGAATTAAAAAAATGTTCTTTTGAGAATTAGAAGTTTGAAAGTCACAATCAGAAAAGTGGCTACCAAGGCTGACTGATTTGAAAATAAAAAGCCCAGAATCATCAATAGAGTTGACCAGTGACAGCATCTGGTCTTGCAAAATTACACCTAGTGCTATCATTCCATCCATAATGTCCTACCCTGAGGACATGTTTTTGCATCTCAGTATTAATATGCTTGCTACCACGTAACCAGTGAACCTGTTGCAGTGAGAGCCTTGGAATAAGAATTGCATTGGAGTTCATCCCAACAGTGCAAGAAAGTAGAACTCCTAAAAGTTACCCATGTATGTAAAGATATTTAGGATGGCTTTTGCTCAACATTATAGAATGTCATCCCTTTGGCAAAATGACTTAGAGATATAATTTCTTGAATTTTGCTGTTTTAAGAACTAGATGTTGGTTCAAATGAAATCTGAGAAGTTTATTGATGTTAGTGTACCAATTTTTAATGTCTTGAAAAGTTTGAGATTGTATATTATAAATAAATCTCTTTCCAGGCACAGTATGTGCTTTTCCTGCAGCAGTGAAACATCAACAGATGTACTTTGCTGTTCTAAGCAATGAAAAATGTTATTTAAAACCTAAGGTTGTAAATTATTCTGGTGTAAAGTTGGGTTAGTGGATCATGTTGTTTCCCTATCCCTGCAGAAAATACCTGTGCACCACAGTTCATTTTATTAGGTTAAAACTTGCAGGACTATTGAACCTTGTGATGCTTGTCGGTATAAAGCAAGAAAGTTAGTCTTTTTGTTGGGCTGCTAACCAGGGGATGAAGTTCTGCTCTTGCCTCAGACTCCAAGCCTTCCTGTATGACCTGGAGAAAATAATTGAGTCTTCTGGAGGCCTTATGTTCTGCACCTGTAAAGAGGAGAAAAGTTCTGCAAGTACTCACTAATGAGGTCTTTTAATTCCTGAGTGTTGTCATGATGCCATGGAATCCTGAAAAGGAAGGTACCAGGTAAAGGCAAAGGACAGATTGCTATGTTCTTCCTTTTCAAGATTTGAAAGCACAATTTGGAAAACCTCTTGAAGTTTGAAGTCCTGTTTCCTTAATGTATCCATCATCAAACATAAACACTTCCCTGCCCCCCCCCCAGCTCACTTCTTAGCTTTCATTTCTTACTCCTCAAGAAAATCTCCTAAAACTAGTCCATGTGTTTCTGCTAATTACTACTCTATACCATTTTAGAAAAATGAAGAATAATTAAGTAGTTAGAGGAACTGGGCAGTAAAAGGGGTAGCTTTTGGACAATTCATGAAATAGTCGGTGCCTTTTAATAGTAGGGTACTTCCTCTGCTCATGAATTATTCATGTTAATGCTTTTGTTATAATGGCGACAGTGTTCAGTTTCTGAGGCAGTTCTGGATAGCCTTCCTCTGCTGAAATACCACACAGCAGCAGCTACCATTTGTTTTATAAACTAATGCATCCAAGTCAATAACACAGTGAGTAAATGTATTTTCAAGATCAAGAAAATGAGAAAATTGAAGAATAACAATATTATAACTAAGCGGGTCTGTTTTGCTGAAGGGTTCAGTTTGTTTACTTTTCTGGGAACTATTTAGGGAAATCATTTAAAATAAATATTTTTACAGATTATTGTGTTTAGTATTAGATGCAAATTATATCTATAATGAAAACAGACATTAGCATCTCTGCTCTGTATAGCATTGTGCAATAAAAGGTAGTTTAAAAACACTCATTGTACATAAACACATCAAGTTTTTCTTAAAACTAATGTTTAAAGGTCTCTTTCAAAGAGTTTTTTAAGATGAAACATAACATAACCACATAACCCACACAGAAAATGTATCTGAGTCATGTGCGTACAGAAATAAAAGTTTCTTTGTGGTATCTAGTATCAGTCTTTCATTAAAGCATGGACTTTCCTAAAGAGAAATTCCTGTGCAGACGGTTAAGGGTTCTCCCCCCTCTTCCCCCCCGCCTCCCTACCCTTCTCTGACGCTGACTTAAGCCCCTGAATCTTGCAGGGTGCATTAGGGACGGTCCCTGCGCAGAGCGGGGAATTCGGGGCTGGGGACTCCGTGGTCCTGGTCTCAGTGGACAGAAGCATGTACTCCAGTACGGTGCGCTCGCTCGCTCTGATGTGATTTAAAAAGGAGTGTTTTCTCCTAAGCTGTATATGTACTCCTAAAATGCCTTCAAGCAATAGATAAGTGCGTGTGGGGGGACGGAAGCAGTGAGCAGATAGATGAGCGATTAGGTCATTTGGATTAGGACGGAGGGTTTTTTACACTGAATGCTCTTCTCATGCCTTGCTGATCAGATTCTCCGCGTACACGGAGGGTTGAAACTGCGTAAGTAGAGGAAAGAAAACTCCATAGATGGATATAGTTGCAGAACTATAAGGAGCATTGAAGAAGAGAAAAGTTTGAATTGAAAGTATATGTGGTTTTGGGGAATCTGAATCATGCAGTATTACTTTCACTTTTTCTAGGCTTGTATTTCCTATGAACAAACCATTGGGGAGATAGAAGTTCTGATTTAGATAATGTCTTGCAGTCTTTGGAATAACACATTCCGCTGGAGGGGGAGTCCTTTTGGCAAAGGTCGCGCTCCGTGAGCGGAGAGCCTTTCCCTGCTGCCCACAGTCACATTGTTTCTGCTGGGAATGTCAACTTTGGGCCTTTTCCTGTGAATTTTTCATATATTCTAGGTGGCTACCCCACGTAAAATGGAAGCACCGATAGGAACCCCTCCTTTCCTTTTTCCTGTAGCTCTGCTCAGACCATTCTCTGTTAGCATGGTAGTGGTACAAAGTGTGTGGTCTTTCAGCTCTGACTAATGCATTTTGTGCTGTGTGACTGAAAATGCCTCGTAGTCTGCCAGGGCTGACTGAGGGCTGTGGAATGTGGTGCCTTTTCTCTGTTTCTTGCTGATTTTTTTTTTTTCCCTTTTTTTTTTTTTAAAAAAAATTTTCTTTTTTCCCCCCTCAGTAGAAGCATGTAGGCAGCTTGTTGAGAAACCTCGAGATGCAGGGGAAATGCTTGTACGTTGTGGAATGCGGCTTCCCCTGGGAGACCCTGGCCGGGCGGTGAATGAGCAAAGTGGAAGAATGAGAAAGGGAGGAGGTTGGAGGCAGGGACAGATAGGAAAAGAAAGAGTGAGAGAGGAGGAAGGAAGGAGGTGGAAACAGAGAGGCCCATTTCCCTTTTTCTGAAGCAATGACAGCTGGTTCTGTCCTGCCTCACATGACAAAGTGCTGTGGAGAGGAGTATTTAAGCTGGAAGCCAAGGAGCAAGGGTGGTCAGCTGATTTTATTTTATTTTTTTTTTATTTCCAGGCTTTAGTCAGGTGATCGTTGATGACTAGTCAGCCCACCAAGAAGGGACTTCAGCACACAGGTAAGAAAGCAGCTGTACACTCTTACATGCAACTGGGGGGTCTGGGGCGG
>NW_009610184.1:0-473 GCF_000690535.1 Cariama cristata
TTTTTTTTTTCCCTCCAGCTGGTTGTTTTTTTTTTCCCCAGTCCCGGTCGCTCTGCAAGGCGACCTTCATCGCCAAAGTGGGCAGAGGTCAGGCTTGGACCAGGGTTTTGGCAGGCAGGGCAATTTCTTGAGCTCCCCCCGGAACGTCGTTCCTGAGGAGCGTGGTGGATGCAGGATGGTGCCCCCTTGTGGGGGGGCGGGAAATGGAATGAGTGAGTGTGAGGGGTGGTTTGCACAGCAGGTGAATGTGTGGTGTCTTTTAAATGTATGTAACACTCTATGAATGTGGTTGTGGCTTTTTTTTTTTCCAATTGTTCCTTGCCCTTCCTGGGTAGCACTCCCCTGGAATGCAGCAATTGTCTGTCATTGCATGGAGGTTTATTTAGCAGATCATCATGGGAAGATGGTTGCAGATATTGCCCTTGAAAGGGGGGAAGGGGGGGTGTGTCAGACTAGCTGGCCACAGTCAAGGA
>NW_009610185.1:0-9431 GCF_000690535.1 Cariama cristata
TGGATTATGGGGGCTTCTTTCTGCTCCCCATCCCTGTCTTCTAACTCAGGGGGCTGGGTAAATATTAATAAAATATAAATAAATATTTCAAAGAAATATTTGGATAACAATATTTAACTTCAACCCCTTCAGCTCAGAAATAGCTTCTCATGTTATGTACATCAGTAGTAACATCTAACTACATGACTGTGCTAGCTTCTTTTCCCCTCCTATTTTGTATATTTGACAGTAGAGTTATTTTGTATGTGTTTGCTAAATGACTCACTTGAGTATTTGAAAACCGGAGCGTATGACTTCAGACATTGACCAGAGAAACTTAAGTGCAGATGTAGTAGTTGAAACCATCCTGAACTTCTAGAAAATAAATATCACTGTCATCTTCTCAAATAATAGATTTGAAATAGCGCTTCTCAAGTCAAGTTAACAAAAGTTTCTTCATCTTGATCTGTAAGCCTAGGGTAAGCTTTTGAACTAGAGGAGTGTGCAACCAACTCCACTGAGCCCGACCGTTTCTACTAGCTTTATCGTGAGAATTGCAACTCCTCTTGCAAGGCTGGTTCCTTCAGCTTTTTCTCACTTCCAGCTTGGAGGCCTGCATGGTGCGGATGGCTTGTTGGTAACTAGCCATTCTGTTGATTTTTAACTTATTTACATGTTGACTGCCCTTATGAGGAACTTCAAATCACCTCTATTTTGGGCAGAACTACTCCTATAATGTCAGTGTATGGCCTTAAAAAGGGAGGAGAACATCAGTGTGGGTGCAGCTTGATTTATGTAGTAATCCTGAGAGCTTGGATTACTTTGCCCACTTGTTCTAGTTGACAAAATAACTGGGCATACTTGGGCAATTTCAAATTACTGCCTAGTTAACACAGAACCAGGGAAACGTTGCTTTTCTGGATTTATTCTCTCAGACACTGGAGAAACAGCTTTTTTATTTTTTTGAGAAAGAGTTTGAAAACTGCTTATCAGTAATTCTTTATTTAATGTAATAATATTTTCCAGGATCCCTGTTTAAGTTACAGTGGAGACAAGAAATGGAATCAAGTTCTGGATGATAACACAGACGACTGTTGCTAAATCTTAGGCCTGTCTTTAGGAAGACTTGATTTTCCTGGCACCCTAATGAAAAGGAATTGAAAGCTGAAAAAAAAAAACCCCAACCTTGTTTTCTTGCTTTTAAAAAAACTTCTTGGCTTCTCTGTTCTTGGCTTAATACTGAGGACTGTAAAATGCCAGAAGATGATGTGGAAAAATCTGGCTAAACCTGCTGACTTTTTCCACAAGAGCTCAACAATGACCATAAAACATGTGTCTTTGAAGATCTTCTTTAGAGAATTTTAGCAGTTCTCTTGGGGGCAATCAAATTTCATGCCAACTTAAGTCTGTCTTAAAGGGTTTTTAGTGTCTCATGTGCTCATATGTCATTAAGCAATACCCTCTCTTTTCTTGGAGGGACATGTAACAGGTCATTAAAGATATGATGGCTGTTTGTGTGTAGAAAAGAACCCCCTGCCAGCGTAGTGCAAGTAGTTTTGCTGCGTGTATAAAAAGTGTATCTATCGGAAGGTTTCCACAACGGGAGGAAATGGCATTTCAGGGGCGCGGAAGAGGCAGCAGCAATGTTCTTGGCCGTTTTCAGGAGAGTACACAACCTCTTTGAAGAAAATGCACAGCTGCCTTAGCTAGTATTTTCACAGCGGTTTTCTGTCAGGGTTAAGCTCATCCTTGAACTTCCAAATGTTGTTTCTGTTTATCCTCACTTTTGTGTGTTGGGGTTGGTTTTTTTTTTGTGTGTGTAAAGCTGGGAAAAAAAATAAATCTGACTCTTTATGGACCAAGTTTTCATTATCAAGGCACCACAAAGGTAAAGACCACAGTAGAAAATTTCTGGAACAATAATCATTGCTTCAGAACCAGCCTGTTGGTGGTATGAATGATGACCTGCTTGTAATTTAATATTCACTTTGAATGGGATTCTACATTATACAGGCTGGTAATTGACCCTTGTGCAGCTCTGGCATGAAGTGGGGGTACTTTCAGTGAAGTCCTGCTGTGAAATCTCACTGCCTCTTCCTCTGTGGCATATGTTAAAGACTAGGGTCATAGTATAAAAGACAGACTAGTAGCAGTGTAATCCCCTCCCATAACATTTCCGTGAGCCAGCGTTAAATTTTCTCACTTAAAATGAATCATTTGTGAGCTGGGGGAATTGCTAAAATAGATGGGAAGACTTTGAGAATGACCCATTGCTACTTTTAATGCAGGAGGGTACCTTGAGAGGTATTTTTCAGCTGTTTTCACTTTATACTTTTTTTATGGCTGTACTTCAGAAGTCTCATTTTAGATCTCATAGGCAAATTCTACAGGACAGTCTTGAGGATGGGGGAAGAAACTTGCATATTGGAGCCTTCTGACCGAAGAGCTTTTTCACTCACTTTTAATGAGACTATTTCCAGTTGTTTTTAGGCTGAGTGATTTATTTAACAAGAGACACTTTGCTGTTTCTCCTTTCAGCTTACTTCTTATCAGTAATAAAGTGGCTAGTTTTGTGGTCATCTGTCGTCCAGTGGGAAAAATAATGATCTGAGTTTCTCAACGGGAAAAACCTTTGAGCTGTTTTTATAAATCGGAAAGGAAAACCAAAAAATAACAGGGTGCAGCCTAATTCTTTCATTCCATCTGACTATTCAGAGAGCATGGACTGAGATCTGTATATCCCAGTAAGCATGTGTGAAATCTGTTCTGATGACCGTTCTGTATCTTGATGGATTGTGGCTTTTGTACTTGAGAATTTCTTCTGGGTAAAAGTTCAGAATCTTATTGCTTCTCTTCCATCATTGTCAGTGTATGCTGGCATGTGTTTTCAGGCTGAAACTAGTTTTAATTTCAGCCTACTTACACTGACCTTATTACTTTGATAAAAGCCCACAAGACAAACTAGTCTGTAGTGCAATTCGTTTTTGTTGTTGTTGTAAGTGCAATTTAATTTATTTTCTGATTGTGGTCATTTTGTTGAAATGTTAATCTAGTCCTATATGCAAGTGTTTTGGAAATGTCTCTAACAGAAAATAATCTAAATCCATGAAGCGTTACTGTCTGATGACAGTGCCTTGCCTCTCTGAGTAGCCAGCCAGGATACTCAAAGGTAGCTTAATTGCCTGACTGGCATTGTTGCTGAAACGGAACTATTTTTCTCCGCATCGCAAGTACCGTCTTGGTGGAAGATACTGTTTTCCATCTTTGAAAGTCAGCAGCAGCAAGGAGGTAATGTACTGGTGAGCTGTTGGGGAGTAACATGTAAAACTGCTGATCTGCATCAGAGCCAAATCAGATGGGCTGGTTGAAGTTACTGCTGAAAGCAGTTTGAACTGGCAGATTTGACACTGAAGCAGATGCTGAGCGTAGTTGCTGCTGATGGCAGAAATGTGGCTGTGATGATATTCAGCTGGTAGTGACAAGAGGTGCTGGTGTGTCCAGTTCCTTTGACACCCTCTTTCAGATCTGGTGATGTGTGCCTGAGTCAGGTTTGTGAAGTATTTGCTGTTTCTGTTCCCTTCAGTAGAGATTTCAGATCCTTTCCTCCACTGACAAAACTGGTTTGTAAGGATCTAAGCTTAGCATTGTCAACTTGGCCCCCCGGCCTTTTGGTCCAGTGTTACTCCAAACTAAACTCCAATGGCTATTTCTAGACAACTGCTGACCTGCTCTTTACCTCACTGGCATTCCCCTGTCGTGAATTTTACTCGTGCCTTTTTAAAGCCATCTGAAGCCCAACCTGCTCTCTAACTGCTGTGGCTTTTTAGTAGGAAGAGGAGCAGCTGTCATTTTGTTCTTGTGCTTTTTCATGTTGTGACCTGTTCCCTCCTCTAAATTCTTGCTGGTTTTAGCAAGAGCTCTCATTTCACAGGTGACCCAAGGCAGTGGCTAACTCTACAAAACAGTTACTTGTATGAAACAGCCGTCTGTGGTGGCTTGCCACATTGCACAACAATTTTTACTGTCCTAGCCTACAGCAGATGTGACCTCCAAAATATTTTTAAACTGTGTAAATCCTTTCAATTCTGAAACATTTCCAGATAGGGCTCTCGGATCTTCTGCCTTCTTGAAGACTCCTAATTAAATCTGCTAAGGAGATTACTGTATTGAAACAGTTAACCTTTCATTTTCCAAAAGTTTTTAACATTTTCTGATCAGCCTCTTACTTCTGTGTTTGATCTTGATTATCCAATGGAGTGCATGGCTAGCAGTTCAGCAAGCCAGACCGAAAGGGAGGTATGGCAAGTCTTCGGTCTCTGCCAGGGAGATAAGACATCTTGTTCCACTTCTGCTGTGTTAATCTCTGATCTGGCCACTCCTAATTCCAGCAGTGAGTTATGATCAAAGCGTTAGTCACAGGTTCTTAGAAATCCTCGTGTTTGTTGAATTATTTTGTTAGGAGAGAGCTATGCTATTTTGAGTCCATCTGGAAGGGTTTTGATTTTATTTGTAGAGAGACAATTTCAAAAAATTAGGGATGGGATAAGGCAGAAACAGGAGATGGTAGGGACTGTACATGATTGCAGAACGCAGAGTGTGTAGATATATTGCCACTGTTAGCTGTAATAGGAAAAGCATGGAAAAAAGAAATAGTTTGTCTTCAGATTTTCTCCTATAAATGTCTCAATTTCAACTGCATTAGGCTGTTTTGCCCCCTTTATTGTATTATCTTGCTTCCTGCCTTAATCTTGTTGTATTTCTTACACATCCGTGCAAGTGCTCTAGAGGGAAGGAGGTGAGAAGTGGAAGTTTCTGTAACTCTCTCTGTATGCTGAGGTGATTTAACCAGGGTTAAGAAGAAACTTCAAAACCAGAAACCCCAGCAATCTCCTTAGATGTCTTTTCCTTTGTTTTGTATAACTTGTTATTTCCTTTACTTCGGTGCTCTTTTCCTGTATCGCTATTCCTCAGCCCCACAATGCAAGCAGCTGTTCCTTCTTCTTTCACGTTTTCTTCCTCCGTTTGTCAGAGGCTGACAAGATGCAGATTTAATTCTTGGCTCTGACGGTCAGGCTCACTGAAACCACTGGCTTCTGCTGAGATGCCTTGAAAGAAGCAGCAATGAATCCTGCCAGCTCCCAGTTCTCAAAGATGCAGTATGTTCAGCATCAGTGTCCATCAGGTTTGGAGCAGATCTTGATTTTTACAGAATTATGTAGTGATCCCCAATACTGTTTTCCAGCCTATTTATGCCAGGGCTCTAAATGGCAAATCAATGCAGGTGCTGTTACCTGCTATTTTTTTTTTTTTTTTGAAATTAAGTTGCAGTATTAAATCTTCTTGTTCTGCTTGCCAGACGAATTTAAAGGAGGAGTTTTCTTTGCATTTAACTTAGCCTTGTCTTTGTCTTGTCACTTAAGTTATAGTATAGCATGCAAGGTGTGGTTCCCACAGCAACTAGCTCTGCTGTACGTTTCTGTTGCCTCTGGGGGCATGTAAAATTCCAGCCATAATAGTCCTGCATTTATCTGCAATCTCGTTCTAAACAAGCATGCTTTCTGCCCAGGTTTTTGTACCCTTCTCCGCTTCAGCCCCATGTGCCGAAGCATTAAGCAGCATGGCTGATGTCTCGCATGGATACTTTCCTCCTCTTCTAAGGAGGAACATCAGAAGCAGGCTTCCTAAATGTCATTACCCACACATGTCGATGTAGGTGAGGTCAAAGAAAGGTGCTCTGGATTTGGAACAGAAAGCCTTGATTTGGCCATGGCTTGCTGTTGAAAGTGAATCAGTAGAACAATTAGGACTTCTTGCCCTGAGGGTGCAATTACACAAAAGTTTTCTCCAGCAGTGAAGCTGGTTTAAGAAGTTCCTGGCTGCTCGATCTCCACCCTACCTGGAAAACTGGATTACGAATTACTGCAATGATCTCATTTGCAGTGTTGCTTTGTAAGCAGATGTGTTGGCACAACAGGGAGGTGGTGAACAGTGGAACTCTTTAATCTCATTTTGCTGCTGAAGAAAACACTGGAATAGCACATAATACAGGGTTTTGAAGGAGACGGTTTTACTGGGTATGTGTGTGGGGTGCAAGACAGGACTGCATTCACTAGGCTTCAAGACAGTCCATTGCAAATGGTCTGCCTGATGTCAGTGTACAAAAACTGAATATCCCTCTCTGACAAATTCAGGATACTAGTCTGCTCATGGATTTGTGTTGTCTTCATGGCTCAGCTACTGCTGTCATGGGTGGAAATCAACTACTTGCTTCTGAAAAGGTGGAACTGGCTTCTGTGGATTGAGTCAGGCCTAATTGGATTTTTTCTAGCCATGCCAAAATGGGAAAGGCGAACTGACGGGCTTTCTGCTCTTCACTCCTGGGGGGTAGTGGAGGGAGCGAAGGGATGTCTGTTTGTGCGTGGAGCCGGACAGACATTAGTCTGGCTGCTGCAGCACCGGTGTGAGCAATAAGGACTCCAGAAAAAATTGCTCGCTGCATGTTTGTCTTTGACCTGCAGTAGTTACAGGTTGGGTTTTATCAGGTGAGGGTAAGTCTCTGTACGGCTAGTTCCTGGTGATTTCCCCTGTCGTTAGGAGCGATCACATTAGCAGCCTTCAGAGCAGACTGGGAAGCTTGGGGATTTGAGCAGAAAACCACTTAACTTTGAATTGCTGTACAATTTGCACTGAGAGATTGTGCTTTAGTAAGGTGTAATATGGCTTGTGATTGGCGTCAGAATATGCTGCGGCACTTTGACGATGAATAATAAATAATACTAAATCCTTTATCAGATTGCACAACATCTTGTAGGCTTCCTGTTGGTGTGCTGCACAGTGTATATTTGATGGGCAGGAATTTGTTTATAGCTGCATTTTTTTCACATCAATCTCTAAACGTCTTCTTTCTTTTGTCTTCTGTTGGGTTTTTGAGATCAGTTGCTCATCACCAGACTTCTTTAAACATCCTTATTAATGACAGCATTATTTATATTTACATTTAAGCTCCAGTTCTGGCTCTTCTCTCTGTTTTGTTTTGTCTTTTCCTGATATGCTTCCCCTTCTGGGCTTGGAAGAGCCTTCCAGTCAGCCTCAGCCAAACTTAATTTCTTTTTCTCTGTCACTTAAGGCTCAGCCTCCTGTTCGGTGAATCTGCGGCTTCTACTTGTGCCTTTCTAAGGAGAAAAATCAGGAGGGAGTTGTTCTAATCAAACTTAGCGCCATGTATAATACACACCAGAGTACTTCACAGCATCATCTAAAATAGAAGTTTTATTCTAGGGAGGAGTCAAAGAATTTTTTTTTTTTAAAAGACATTGTAGTGGATTTTTCTTTTCCCCCTCTTGAAAATCTTGTAAGTATTCTCTAATATGGAGTTGAGTGCCTTATTTCCAGTGTGAACCTCATCTTATGACCACTAGTTTATGGTGAAACTTTTGTCTTACGCAATGAGATTGAACACTTTGTACGTGGAGCACAAATCCATACTGAAACTGCATTTAAGCAGAGATCCATCTATGTTCGGATGTACACTTACTTCCCCAGTTACTCTTAAACTGGTTTGGAAACTGGCTTAGAAATGGGACAGTATCTGGAATCGTGCTGGTATTTTGAAACAGTGTGATCAATGTGGAAAGCACGTGCTGTTGTATAGATTGGATCTTGGTTCCAGTTCAGCTGAGTTAGTTTCCAGTTGATTTCTAGCAGTTAAGGTATTGCTGGATTGGGAACAGACCGCTTTGTGCACAATGGTCATTTTTCCCCTTAGGCTAAGGATCGGACTCTGATCTACACCTTGTTGGTGTTAAGTGAGAAAACTTGTGTACACCCTAAGGCAGTGGAGGTCTTACCCTAGTAAGTGTGTCACACGCTTAACTGAGAGCCTTGGAACAACTTTGCATGGAATTTATCAGGCTGATACTGAAATCCAGTCTCTTATCTTGTAGCAGAAAGTGTTTTCCTCAATAGCAAAATTCCCATGACTTCTACTTTCAAAGTAGCTTCGTGCTTAGCTATGGGTTTCTGTTTGGGGATCTGGGTATTCAGTTGCTCCACATCTGGCTTCCTGAGCCAGAATGCCAGAGGATTTCCAATGCGGCACAAAGCAGCACATGGAAATGCAGCTTGACTTCATTCTTCATGCTCTGTGGTTCTGTGCTTTACAAAGTTGCAATTGAGTCAGGAGTCAGTACCAACTCCCAAATTTACTGATGGGTGAGGTGGAAAAATCACAACTTTATTGTGTTGTGGTGCCAGTAGCAAAACTTTTTCTCCCCTGCACAAACAAAATGGGAATAATCGAAATAACACTTTCTTTAACAGCAAGGCAGTTCTTGGGTTGCTTTTCTGCTGTTTCTTGAACTAAGCATTTTGCTGATAGCCTTTTTGCTGTTCTCCTTTCTGTAGAAGACTGGCAAATTCCTGCGCTGCTTTGAACATCTCAATGTGAAAGTGGTTTTTAAAAAATATGCTTAAAAAGTGGCAGGCTGGACTGGGAGCAGATACAGTAGTATGGGCGTGAATCAGCCCTTTCACAACGAAGGCTGGCTCTGTGCGTGCTCTCTTGTCTGTCTAACCCCCACCTCCTTTTCTGGGTTAAGTACCACCTCTAACTTGGCTAAATACAGGAATTTTTGACCAAATGAATTTGAGTACCATATGATCTGCCTCCTCATGTTCCCTGAGCCCTTTGCAGGAGAAGGGAAATGTTTGTGAACAAAGTCTGCTAGCGAGTTGTGGGTGGAAAGAGGACAAAACGAGTACGTGAAAAACCACATATTTTTACTGGACTTCTAAAACAAGTGACAGTTTGTTCTCCAGATAAAGGCACATTTGAGAAGAGAAACCTGAACAGTGAAAGTGGAGGGGTTTTTTTGGTGGTTTTTTTTTTCTTACGTGTCAGAAAAATCCTTGTCCAAAATAAGAAGCATTGAGCCTTGTAAGCACGTACTTTTAAAATATGAATATGGGACAGGCTGAATCCCAGGTGAGTCCTCGTGATACACAACAGAGGATCTTTTTCTTGGGCACTAGAACCTAAAGGTGAGATTTCAGTGAAGAGGAGCATACTCTGACATCTGGGGCTTTACAGTTTCTTTTGGTACAGATAATCTTGCTTCTGTGCAGGGAGTCTAATGTATGTCAAAACCTGAGTTACAGCTGGGTGAAACCTTTGACTAACTAATGAAGACCCATGTCAAAACTCAGGAAAGATGAGTGTGTTTCTGTGCTCAGGTAGGGTAAAGGAAGGCTGAGCACTGCTAAGAGTATTCTTGCATAAAATGGTGGGATTTTGTGCAAATTCAAGTGGAAAAAGACCTGGGGGTGCTGGCTGACAGCTGGCTGAACATGAGCCGGCAGTGTGCCCAGATGGCCAAGGAGGCCGATGGCATCCTGGCCAATGTCAGAAATAGTGTGGCCAGCAGGACCAGGGCACTGAGCGCCCCCGAGTCATG
>NW_009610185.1:9938-17906 GCF_000690535.1 Cariama cristata
GGTCTCTTCCAACTTGATCGATTCTGTGATTCATGTCTGTATTTTTTTCATTGTCCTTTTTTTTTCCTTTCTGTTTTGTTAGTGTCTGCTGTGTTAAGATCGTGTCTTCTGCAAATACCTTGAGCCAAGCAAAGGGGTTTTTGGCAAGAGGAAGCTGGAGGTGCCATTCAGGGCAGCCAGGGAGCTGCTAATCCCTTGCTGCTGATGAAGGGAGTTTCTTCCCCCATTCACAAATATGTTCTCCCTCCTTCTACCCTTCTTTTCTTCTTTGTTGGCTCTGATACTCATCTGTTCAGAGATTATGCTCCCTACAAACCAAACATAACTTTCCACCCCCTCCCCCCAGTTTATTTTTCAGTGGATTATCGGGTGGCTTGGTGTAAAGCGTGAGGTGGGCAAGAGCAGATGGAGAGTGCGGTTCGGCAAGAGTGGGGAATAGTGGCTCTCCTGACTGCGGCGAGCTGTTAGATGAACTCGGCACATACCGTTTCCCACAAAGTAAGGGACACCATGCACCCATGTAATCGTTTCCTGTGCAGTTTTAATTGTGCAAAACAAGACTTTCCACATGGTGTTCATATTCAAACCTTGCGACCTTTTTGCTTTCATGTGAGAATCCAAAAGTAAGATACTTCTCTAAGCAAAACCTTATCTGCACGATTGTTTTGGCCTAGAAATTCAAATAGGATAGTTAATAAATTTTAAAGAGGGAAGGTTGTTTTTTGTTTACCGGAACCTGAAGGATGAAAAGGGGAAAAAAACCAACCAACCAAACAACAAGTCCACAACAAAACCAACCAACCCAAAAACCTCCATTGGATTTTTCCGCTTGCTTCAAGAATTTACAAGGTGGAACTTGAAATTTCCCTATTGACCAAATTCATGACAGTAAATTTCTTACCTTTTACTGTTCTTCAGATACGAAAATGTTTTCTCTTATGGTTTTTTTTGGTTGCGAGTTAGGAAGAATGAACTTTTCTAAACTTTTCTGAAACTTCTAACTCAGCTTTTCTAAACTAGCTGAGTTAGTACTGAGAAGTTCTTTCCCTGTAAGCTTACTGTTCAAATACAATCAAAGCTGGAACTTGTGCTTTGCAGTGTTGCCTGCTTTTCTCATTCTTCATGAACTTCCTGGTACCACTGACATTGCTTTGTGCCAATAGCTGTAAAAACCCTACTAGCTGACTATCCAGTCATTAAACCATAGAAACCCAAGTTTGAAGGGCTAAATAGCAGAGGCCTGGAAAACAGGCTTAGGGATCCCATACTGGAGCAATAAAAATGTAGTTCTGAGAAGACTGTTTTCAGTCCAGATGCAAATACAAAGAAAACAGTACACAATATATCATGAAAAAAGGACCTTGCACAAGAGGCGTGTTACTAGTCATTGATTCCGTTTATTCCTGGGTGCAATTCAAAGAGGTGGTTTGCTTTAAAGCATGGTTTGTCATGCAAGATGATGTAATTCACACCATGGTTGGGAGAGAGACTAAGCATGATGTTTCTAGGGAAGGATCTAAGCTATTCCAGTTTTGTACACGGTGAAGAAGTGACTTATTGTCAGAATTCAGCCTCATTTGTTTTCTGTTTAATTGTTTCCACTTTTTTCTGTTTGGGCAGTGTCATCCCTTAACGTATTAGATTTTTCCTGCTATTTCTCTGCGTAGAGTTTGTAAGAGCTGAAAAAGACAGTCTAATTTTATCAAGCTTGTTGCCTTCGGCTTGTGAGTCCTGGCAGACCTCTACTTTTTCCATTTCCACCTCCTGCCTCTCTAGTACTCGGTACTAAAACAGTTGTAGCATTGGTATCTACTTAAAAACCTTCCAAGAATCCTCTGTGTGAACACTTTTGGCTTGTTCAAATAACTTCTCAGTTACTTGTGATCACAGAGATTTTGCAGCCCACCTTGTGGATCTGCACCCACGTAAGGCTCATGTGTGAAGCATGCATCGTTGTTTCTCCATTCCTGCAGCAAAGGCTTCAGCTAATTACTTTGATCCTGACCATCATCACTTCCCCTCCCAATGAATTCCATGGACTCGTATATTAAGTGATTATAAAGTATTTTTAGCTGTGAATCAGTTCTTCTAGTGTAAACTAAGGTCTTTAACTCTTTTCTCTAGGCTCTGTTTTGGATATTATAAAGCATATTGTGGCCAAAGGAGAGCACAAGACTGGTGTCCTGGATGAACCCTGTATAGCCACAATCCTTAAGGAGGTGCTGGAGGGGTTGGACTACCTTCATAAAAACGGACAAATCCACAGGTATTTTTCACTTTTCTTGTCTTTGTTCCGAAATGTGTGTCATTGAAACAGAGCAGCTGAGCACATGCAGTCTCATCCCACAATCAGCTGTGAAGGTATGGGAAGAGGAAAATAAAGGTTGGAGCTTAAGCAAAACTCAGAATTCAAATGTCTATATAGTTGCTGCTGCTTTAGGTAATAATATGACTAGGCCAAGTTTGGGTGAACTTTGTAGTATTGAAAGTTCTGATACAGAAAATCTCTTTCCAAATGTCAATATCCAGCTCCAACGTGTAGTTGTTGGAGCTGGAAGACTTCAGCTGGTTTTGTTTCTTGCAGAGCTACAAATCACCAAGAGCACTCCGTAAGAAGTGTTGAGCAATTTAATACGGAGCCCTTCAAGCCCTGTTTGGGGGGGAGGGTGTGTGTGTGTGTGTTTTGTTTTTTTTTTAAGGCTAGCTGCAAGATCAACATCATGAAATTTGAATTTGGGTAATTTCATTAAAAAAAGACGGAAACAAATTTAGCAGAAAAACTTCTTTTGTAGGCAAAACCCAGTTAACTCATGGCCTGTGATTTGGTTGATCATTGAAATGTGTGGGTTTCTGTGCTGCTGTGTCATTCGGGAGATATTTTTAAATCATGTTTTCGTTTCCCCTGGATTCAAGGTATGGTATAGTTCAGGAAGACAGGATACTAAGTCACTATGTTCTGTGATAAAAAAGAATAAGATTTGCAATCCTAAATATGTGCTAAAAATAGAATATACCGCTTGTGGGTAATATACATCAACTCAGCCACAGACTGCTGCTGGGAACAACAGCCTCTTCTTTCTTGGGAATTTTGTGAGCTTGGCTGTCTTCTGGTACAATGCCATTATAAGCATTGCTGCTGCTGTGCTGGAGTGAGTTTCTGTCCTCTTATGATAGCTGCACAAGAAGAGGTAACTCTTTCTGCCAAAATGTTACTTAAATACTTCTTGGATTTTCTAATTAATTTCATCTTTTTAGTCAAACTGACTGGCTTTTGTAGGTTGTTTTAAGTTAAAAAGAAAGAAATAGTTGGAAACAATTCCAGTGGAATTCTTTCCCCTGAAAGGAGTCTCAAAATTCGGTTTCCAGTCTCCATTAAAATTCTGATTTAACAAGAATGGCTGTTTTCTTTGAAGACGGTTTTGATTTCGTAGCTGGTTGCTTAACTTTCGTTTTTTAGAGATAAGACTTCAGGCATCTCTGGGAATTTAAATAGACCGACTTACTTGCTGAGGACATGGTAATTCTTCACCCTTGCCATAAGTAATTGACAAAACCATGTTCATCTGTGATGTGTAGTTGATTTGCTTGTCTGATTTAGTTCATCTTCTGGTCTAACGAAATCAAAATATATATGTTAAAGCAGCAGTAACCTGTTAAATTTCAGTTTTTCTGAAGATGTCAAGTAGTGATTTCTGTATTGAAAGAGGTGGTTCTCCATTTGACTTGCTGTAGCAAAACAGCAAAACTAGTAATTGTGGTAAAGATTATAGAGGATGTATTCTTGTGTGTGTGTGTTGGGTGTGTGGTGTTCTTTTTTTTCTGCACTCAGCAAAAATGTGGTATTCACAGAAAGTTCAAACTGCTTGGTCTGAAGAAAATGTGATTCATATTGAATCATTCGGAAGCAGACTGAACCAAACCTGCTGTGACCATTCTTGTCCTGCTCATTGAAGCATTTTGCCCATATTTAGGGAACTTCAGCAAAGAAATCAAAGCTGCGTCATTGCTGCAGCTTAAGGTTGCAGTTGTGCATCAGCTACTTTGCATGTGTTCCATCCCTGTATTTTGGGGCTGCTCCAAAAATTGTGTAATGTTTTATCAGAAAAAAACGTTTAGATTACCTCATTGTGTTGGGGCACGGCAGTCCGGGAAGTTTGGAGAAGTGGTAATAGTCACTGTACAGAAAGTAAATTGTGTAGTTTCCTACCTGTGATGCAAAGGATGGGGTTTTAACTGTTGGCGGAAAGCAAGCTTACATGCCTTTGAGGGATGAAACATGTTTCCTTAACAGAGTTAATTGTGCCGTCTTGCATTTTGTCCAGATGTGCGTACACTGCTAAGAAAAACACAGTTTAAAGTTGTGCAGATGGGACCTTTCTTCATACATGGGAATATCTGTATGGTTTTTCCATTTTGCTTAACGCTAGGGGTCATAATATTAGCTGTGCCTGATGGGAAAGGCAGGTGGAAATCTCACAGTCATGCCAGAGATGCTCTGAGAGGAAGTGTTTAAAATAACTAAACTTTGGTCCCCTGGGTCAGCTTAAAGTATCTGGCTCTAAAGGAAACTCTGAATATAGTTTCTGCAACGTGGGGCAGCTGCGGTTGGGGTCAGCTTCAGGCAAAGCAAGGTCAGCTGTGAAGGGTCAAAATTTGAAGGGCTGTGGTTAGACCTGGAACAACGAACCCAAAGCAAGCAGCCATCCAGCAGAGCAAAAGGTTCAGCTGGATACGCTGAATACCCCAACTCAGTTTATATTACACCTAGGAGAAAACGACTTGATAAAGTTAGAGAGTATGGGTGAATGTATGTAATTGGCACACCTGAAGTTGGACAACCAGGCTGGTGGCAAAGCCCAAAGGATGAATATCTGGCCCCAAATGTAATTTTGTGGATGCTGTTGATCTGAAGTGAGGATAGCTTGTTAACTGCTGTAAATCATTAGCGAGATCAGAGAATATATGTCTGACAGTGAAGCTGCTTGATACTTTTAAATTATGCATCATCTTAAATGTGTAAATTAAGTTAACACGTGGAAAACTGGCTTAATGAAATTCTGCTGCTGCTGAATCTTACTCTGCATAAGTCTGCCTTGAACTTAATGCCACTTCCAATTAAAGTTTGGGGAGCTGGCTTCGTGTGGAAGTGTAAATCCCTGCTTTGGACAGGGGAGTAGTTTGACAGTATTCTCTAGAGGAGATTAGAAAGCCAAATATCTAGTGAAGGCTTAAATCATAATTCTTTTTTTTTGTTTACTTTCCTAATTAACAGCTAGAGCGAGGCTGAGACTTGAATAGATGCCATTGTTCAGCAACAAATGCTTAAGTCTCCCACATTGTCCAAAGTGATATTTTTTTGCTTTCGTCTTGCAAGGCTGTACAGAATGATGTCTGGGGCCTTACAGAAAAGATAAAGGAAGAAGCAGAATCAGTTTTATTTTAATGAAATACTCTGTGCCAAGGTAGCAATTACAAATGATCCCCATCTTCCTCCAAAATCACCACTGCCTCCTGTATCTTGGAGTTGTCAGCTCTCTGCCTTCATTGCCATGTGCCTGTCCCTGGCCGTCTCCCCTGTGCCAGCTGCCTCTGTCCCCGTTGTCTTTTTCTGTGTAACACGGTGATCCCAATGACAATTTGAAATCCTAGTGATCCGGCTCATGTTAAGCGAGTTAAATACCTGAATACCTGGGCACCAGCCAATGTGCTGAGGATGGAGGGCCAGACTCAGAAACCTTTGGATGAAGCTGTCCTGCAGGAATCTGCTTGGACACATTTTTTTTTTTATGGAAGTCGAGCAAGACTGATGTGCTGCGAGGGGTTGCTCCCAGGCTAATCTGTCTGGGTGACACACAGGGTATGTTGCACCTCTTCTCCATTTGGACTCTGATTCCTCTGTGTATTTGGGGATTAGCAGGAGTTTGATGAATGACATGGAAATAAAACTAAAGCAAAACCAACCCAAGAGGTTTTATTGCTGAAAAAAACTTGTTGGAGGGAAGTTCAAGGCTTTTTCAGGTGGTGCTCTTTATGGCAATCTGACAAATGAATCATGCTGATTAACTGTTACAAGGTCTCTCTGTCTTTCTCCCTATTTTTATCTCTGAGCTTATCTTCTGTTCATGATTAGCTGTTGTGTAACCGAATATTTTAGTTCAGGTGAAATGATAACACTGCTCAGATATAATCAGATTCTCCTGTTGCAGCATAATAAATGTGATACTCGCATGCTTTTTTGTAAAACAAAAAAGCTTAGGAAGTGGTTTAGGGTTGCATGCACTTGAAATATTGGGTTGGCGGTGATCCAGCTATTAATTTATTTGCTGCCCTACTTCTTAGGGGGTGAGAGTGCAACAGCACATTTGATATGCTGAGTTAGATCAGCTTGTGCCCCCATACAGAATGTTTTGGGGTTTTTTTGGTGTCTTTTCAAAATCAGTTTTCTGAGTGTGGGGCAGCAGGGTGCTGTGGCAGCTGTTGGAATGTTGCTTTGAAGAGACCCTGGCAACAATATTCTTACTGTGTTTTATGCTAAATATATTAGCTTGGTTTTTGGACCTTAGGATGGTTTTGACACAAGATCAAAGTTTAATTGTCTGCCTCTTCTACCTATGTTAAGAGAAAATAATTCCTGAAAAAAGGATGTCTGTATGTGAGCACATACACATCACCAACACTTGTGTGTGAAGTTTTCCAGGAGCGCTCCTCCAGTAGCGAGTTTGGGATTTAAGATGAAGGAGCTGATGGATATATTTTGGCAGAGCTCAACTGTCCTACAGGATTCAAGCTTAAATTTCATGTGGCTCATCAATGCTTTGATAGTCGTGCTGGCAGTTATTGTGGTTAAACTGGATTCCAGTATGGCTCCGATTATTTTGATGACTGAAATACTGTACTTTTTTGTTTCTGTAGCAATACTGTAGGAGAACTTCACAGCCCTCCTCTCCACAGTGCTATAATCTTGTTTTGGGGAGTGCGTTTTGGAACTGAAGGTTGGTAGAGGAGGATTGAGGAATGGCTAATTGGATGTGGAGTCTTTCACCTCTAACTGCCAGTTTGATTTTTAAGTCAGGGCACTAGTAATTTGAAAGATAGCTATTGCTCAGCCATGGGAAGTGGAATTTTATATTCAGAGAAGTGTGCTTTGGTCTCTTCTCCCTTATAGTATGGGATGGGCAGAAATAACCTTTAGAGATGGTTGTTAAGATAAATTTTAAAGCTTTCATTTGTAAACAATTCAGTAGCCAGAACAATAGAAATATTACTCTTGGGTGTCTCGGTGGGCAGGAAGAAAAGATGCTGCTCTAGATTGTACTGGGCAACTTGTTTGCCCAAATAAACACCTTGCCGTGCAGCATCAAGGGTGCAAGGACCACTGAATCTCCACTCTCTGTACACAGCAGTCAGGCTGGGGCGTATTGTGGTGGTTTGGCAAACCAGCATGTTCTGGAGGCTGTTTCTTCCACTGCATCATCCAGAAATTCATTGTGTGGGTTGTTTTTTTTTTTTTTATAAAAAAAGTTTCCCTGTGGTTGCAGAGAGAAAATATGAACCAGATGTAAATCCCAAATGTGCAGACAGCCAGCAACAATAACTGCTGTGGAGACAGTTTTCCTCGAAGTGGATAAAGAGAGTCTCTGCTCTGAAACCTAAAAACCTGACAATTAAAACTCTGATGGTAAATATCACTGCTGATGAAAGCACAGGAGTGGTGGGAGCCCTGTGGTGGCTGCAGGCTAATGTCAGTGCTCTGACCCTCAGGGACTTCGTGTGTTACGAGGGTCCATGTAGCGACTCGCAGGGTCATACCTGAAGCTGAGTGCTTGCTGTGTGACTGTTGCATTCACGTGTCTGTCCCTGTGTTACTCTTCTTGGATCCAGGTGCTGCCTCTGGACTTTGTCACTGGGTGTCCTGCAGTTACTCAGAGTAACTTTGATTTACCATAGAATGGTTTGGTTGGAAGGGAC
>NW_009610186.1:0-1186 GCF_000690535.1 Cariama cristata
TAGTTACCCTTTGGGTAACAGAAATGTCATCTATCCTTTATTGATAACCTGCCTAAGCATTGGTTTTCAAGAACATCCGAAATACACTGCAGAACTGAAGTGTATTCATCATACTGCTAACTTTAATTTGTTACCTATGTAAAAATCTGTTGCTCAAATCTCTAGGAGGTGTGTGGAGAGGGAAAAAAGGCTAATTCTTTCTATGCCCTTACTTAAAAGGCTTGCCTATATTTAGAGAACAACCGTTTAGCTAATTACTTTCATAATCTTAAATTTGAAGGATCAGAGATCCACAGAAAATGCTAGTGGGATTTGTATTTGAACAAGTGCAGTGTAAACCTTGAAAAGCCACCATGAAACCAATATTCAAGTGTTTTTTTTAAAAAGACATGTATAAAAACATGCAAGAAGGCTTAACTGACTCTTTTCTTTTTGAACGTCAACTAAATCAAAATACTGACAACTCGAGGCTAAGGAAGGGAGCAAAGGGCAGGCAGAAGTGAACTGAGATGACGCAGTTAGGAAGACCAAGCAGTCTCCCTAATACCCACCAGAGTTTTGCACTGCTAAACTCATCCAGCACGGGATTGCTTTTCATTAAACAGAAGGAGGATCACACAATAGCTGTCTTTCTCAGTTGCTTGGTTCCCTGTATATTCACAGAGTAGGTGTGAAATACATGTACATCAGTATTGTGCATTGGATCAGAATGGTGCTTTTGGAGCAACTTTGTCTCACTTACCACACTTTTGGTTCACATTATGGGGTGGTTTTGGAGTGTGAAAGTTGGATTCCTTTTGGATGAAACTCAATCAGACAATGCGTTCCAAGAGTCCGCCTAATATTCTCCGGTCACTAATGGCCACCAAGTTCACAGCACCAAGCCACAGTTGACCCAGAGTAAGCTGTTGAAATACACAACACTGGGTCCTCAGCCCCAACTGTTCTGCTGTACACATCTGCTTCTGTGTAACAGTGCTATTTGGTAACACAGACAGAGTCGTGAACCGTGCTTCCTTGAGACCTAGGAGTTTTTTGTGGCCTATGGCTTTTGAGCAAGCCTTTTCCAGGTACAATCATGTGCTACTATTTCAACCCTTCAGTGTGAGAACATGTTGCTAATGCAATCAACGCTGCTTCATTCTGCTGCAGCTGTGTAGTGGATTGGAATCCATCCACCCAACCA
>NW_009610187.1:0-30638 GCF_000690535.1 Cariama cristata
CTCCATCCCACCTGCATCCCACTTGCTTCCCTCTTCCATCTCACCTGCATCCCTCTGCCATCCTGCCTCCATCCCACCTGCATCCCACTTGCTTCCCTCTTCCATCTCACCTGCATCCCTCTGCCATCCTGCCTCCATCCCACCTGCATCCCACTTGCTTCCCTCTTCCATCTCACCTGCATCCCTCTGCCATCCTGCCTCCATCCCACCTGCATCCCACTTGCTTCCCTCTTCCATCTCACCTGCATCCCTCTGCCATCCTGCCTCCATCCCACCTGCATCCCACTTGCTTCCCTCTTCCATCTCACCTGCATCCCTCTGCCATCCTGCCTCCATCCCACCTGCATCCCATTTGTTTCCCTCCTCCATCCCACCTGCATCCCTCTGCCACCCTGCTTCCATCCCACCTGCATCCCTCCTCCATCCCACCTGCATCCCTCTGCCATCCTGCTTCCATCCCACCTGCATCCCTGCTCCATCCCACCTGCATCCCTCTGCCATCCTGGCTCCATCCCACCTGCATCCCTGCTCCATCCCACCTGCATCTCTCCTCCATCCCACCTGCATACCACCTGCGTCCCTGCTCCATCCCACCTGCATCTCTCCTCCATCCCACCTGCATCCCACCTGCTTCCCTCTGCCAACCTGCTTCCATCCCACCTGCTTCCCTCTGCCATCCTGCCTCCATCCCACCTGCTTCCCTCCTCCATCCCACCTCCATCCCGCCTGCTTCCCTCTGTCATCTGCCTCCACCCCACCTCCATCCCATCTCCAGCCTCCCTGCTCAATCCCACCTGTGTTCCACCTCCAGCCCACCTCAATCCCACTCGCATCCTGCCTGCTTCCCTCCTCCATCCTATCTCCATTCCTCCTGCTTCCCTCCTCCAGCCTGCCCACAGCCTGCCTCCATCCCACCTAACTTTCCTCCTCCAACCTGCTTGCATCCCACCTCTATCCTCTCTCCATCCCACCTCCATCTTGCCTGCTTCCCACCTCCAACCAGCCTCCATCCCACCTGCTTCTCTCCTGCAGCCTATCCCCATCCCCTGCCCGTCCCACCTCCATCCTGCCAGCATCCTTCCAAGTTTTCACCTGGAATTCCAGCAAGTTTTTACTGTGTTACTGTGTTGTTACTGTGTCAACTGACTTTTCCCCCCCCTCATTTTGGCTGCTTTTCAGAAGAAGTATGAACAGCACAGAAAGCTCATGTTAAGAGCCAGTTTCAAGCCCTGTTCTAAACCACAATGATGCTAAAGCTTCTCTTTAATGAGAAAGACCATCCATTTTTTCCCTTTCTCACCCCTCTCTGGGAGAAGGTGGGAATAAAATATATTCCCCACTACCCTCAGAACTGGATAGATCATTTGGCTTGGAATAGAAAATAATAATTCTAATCAGTGCTCAAAATCTACTGACATCCAGCAGCCAGTGTGGAAAATCAAAGCTTGGCAAAAAGGGAATCGCTTGGGATTTATTTCAGACGTTGCAAAGGGGAACCCTGAGGCCTCCTTAGCAGGATCCAAGAGGAGCAGGGATGGTCCGTGGTGATGCACGGATGGAGGAGAAAGGCTGCTCTGCAAAGGTCAGCGGGATGCAACGCTACCGACTGCCTTCTCTAGGCTTTCAGGAAGTTTGAGATGCCTTCTAGGAGCTCAGGCTTTATGGCTTATGCCAAACAGGATGGAATAAAAGCAGATGATTAATTCTCATTTCTTTCCAGCTTCGTCTGCAGTGCCTGGACCAGGCTGCTCTAAACTCTCCGACCACCTGAGAGTGTTTCTGCAAGGTAACAAACACGTCCCTTGGCAGTTGGTGGGGGTGTTCTCGCTCCCTTGGGTTCTTACGAGCATTGTGCCTCATATACATATTTTTATGTAAGTTTTAGTATTTGCATTCCACTTTTTGGAAGGTTTGTTCTATATTTTCTCTAGAAAATCAGTAAGTATACTTTTTTTCTCCTGCTGCTTTTATATCCCATCGTTTTTTGGCCACATTCACATTTTAAAGATTGATTTTAGTTTAGAAGGCTTCCTAGTGAAGTGATGAAAAAAATCAGAAAAAGAATATTTAATACACTTGACTGTGTACCCCAGTATTTATACTGTAAAATTGGAGATGTTGTTGCTGTGTTTAAATGTATTTATGCTTCGATACACTGTGTGCAAAGGCCCTTGGACCATTGCCTGCCTTTACATATAAATTTTAACCAGCGAAGAGTAAAGTCTTTCACTGCTTTCATTTATGCTTTGGCAATTAAAATAATGCTAAAAAAAGTAAATAAATCACTTGTAAGTAGCCTAACCTCCCTCTGACTCACGCGGGATTTCTTCCCTCTGCTCATTGCCGTTTGACTTTGTGGTTTTCCATGTTGCCTGTGAGATTTTGTTGACATAAAACACAGGCAAAAGAACCTGATTTTTGTCCTGCCCTTTGTCCGATCTGACTCAGAAGTCCGCAGTGCCGCCAGCCATGCAGACACGGCATGTGATGCCGGAGATTGGGAGTTGGGACATCACTAATGCTTGTTTTTTTCCAGTAACTTGCTGCAATTATCTCTTTGTTCCCAATACCTCTTTATTTCCAAATCGGTTTTTGCCTAGAAGTCGCATATCAGCAATTTTAAACCTGTGCAATCCTATAAACCACCTTGTAGTTTTGCCTTGTTCTGAGGCATCACGGAGCCCATCCTTCGGGCTATGCCGATGTTCTCTGCTCTTTGTCCAGGGGGGAGCGGCCACCTGTTTTTCCACAAATACTTTGTGATTTGTTCAAGAACTGAAAGTATGAACTAAAACTTTGCATGAGCTGCTGATCTTGATGCCCTTTTTGAGGAAGTGTCGAAGTCGCCACCCCTTTTTCAGTCGATTTGGGCTGAAAACGTGCCAATTTTGGAGATAAGTTGTTTTTATATATGAAGCTGAATGCGGCCAGGAAAGTTTCCTTGTTAGAGATGCTCTGCAGGGAGCCTGTAAATCCCTTGTGTGCCCAAACCAGGTGTGAAACACCCCCCTTTTTTTGCTTCTGTGGCATTTTTTAGTGTATCGGAGAAATAAATGGTGTTTGCTCAGCCCAAGGCAAGCTTCAGCCTTTGGAGCAAAATCCACCACTACAGGAATAAGATAAGAAAAACAACCAGGAGGGCTTGGGCAACCTTCTCTTATCGCTTCGTAAGTCACTGCTGATTGCCTCGTGGTGTCCCTGCTTCAACGTTAAGCAGCAAACAGCTTCTAACAAAGCTGCTGCAGGACCAACACCTCTACGTTTAAGAAAAAAAGTTTCTATGCGTATTCATCTCCCACCAAAAAAAAGCAGACCTAAATAGTGCAGGTGTGGTTTTTGAATCTCCAAGTTTTAAAATCGTTATCCCTCATGACAAGGGTATGAAATGCAGATTTATTCAATAGGCAAATAGCTTGGCTTGGCTTAGGATAGGAGTGAAACGTGCTCCTGCCTGAACCCAAAGCCTGCAGTGCCCAGTTGGGCTGCCAGACCTCCTTCTGAGGGTATCTGCCCAGATTTTTCCTAACTCACCCTTATCAACCACTTTTAAAGACTAAAATTTTACTACCCAAACAGCACTACAGTATTTGCTCTTGAAGGTCTTTTATTCTTGACTTCATGTCCCTCTTTGAGCACCATAATTCATCCTCAGAAGTCAACACTGCCCTGCTCAATGCCAGTTTTCCTCCTCCCGTCTGTCTTGTCGTGGGTCATTGAACCACTTAATCTACAAAATGTTGCAGGTGACCTCACATGAGGCATTTGGGGAATAAATGAAATAAATGGAATTAATGAAATCAAAATGCATTTTTGGTCCAAAAGACATGTCTTCAAGGGTGCATATCAGCATTTTTTGCTTTAAATTGAGAATTTGCCGGCCTAGATTTGTCTCCCTTGTCATTTTAGACAACATATCTGGGCTTTTCATCTATCAAACAGAAAATCAGTGTCTCAGCAATTTGAAAAGGTGCATCAGATGTACAACTTGTGCCCAAATTTGCATGCTAATTGATTTGAATGTGAGTTGTAGCTGCATCCCTAGCAGCGACCTATCACTTCTGTAGGTTTTGCAGCTGACTTGCACGCCCTCACAGCGACAAAACATCTCCTGCAACTCATCGGTTGGGTTTTGATGGGAATAACAACCGTTATTACGGCTGGACTAGCTGCCAAAGTAAGTAACTCGCCCAGGGCAACTGGTAAGCAGGATTTTATAAAGCCATAACCCTGCCTGATAAATCCTGGCTGGAAGGGCTAGACACCCATGTAATTCTCAACTCTCTATGGGAGCTGGAGCATCCTGAGTTCAAATCCTCACTCAAAGCTTTCAACGGCTGCCAGAGCTACTGGTGGAGCACATGGCTTTAAAAAACTCACTGAAACATGCCTTGGACTGGCTGTTGGCTAATTCTACTGGATTTAGACTTGTCCAGTGGCACCTGGGGGTTTGTTGACCAGATTTTTCTGTCCAGACAGAAAATGAACTTTGCTGCCTGCATTGAGCAAGACGCTGACCAGGCTGCCCCAGCTGCTGGCTGGGTGAAGGGGCTGGGTGCTCCTGTTGTGGATGGGGGATAAGCAAAGCGCCGTGATGCCATGGGGATGGCTCCTTGGCCATGGGAGAGACGTGGGAAGGGTTGTTCTGAGGGCAGAGGCTGACTTTGCAGCTCTGCCCCTTCCCCCTTTGCAGATTTGGTCCATATCTAAGCCAAAAACAGCTGAGCAGGAGGCAGCAGCACTCGGCTGTGCCATAAAGGTATCATCAGAGCTAAATTTAACACCGAGCCTGGATTTCCATCCATGCAGCAAGGCAGGTGGAAACTGAGGAGTCTTGGTGTCTTCCAACCCCTGTGCACCCCTTTTGCCTTACGCTGCTGATGCTCCTTAAGAGTCTGAAGGCTCCTTCTAGATCTGGTGGATCCTGCAGCATCCTCCCCCCGGCCTGCTGCAAATCCTTGCAAACAGGGAACTCCAGTTACACAACCCCGCAGTGCTGGGTGACTCAGCCGAGCTCACGAGGAGGCGGGTGACTTCGCCAGGAGGTGACTCAGGAATGGGTGACATAAACAAAAAAATTTCTTCCCATCATTGCTGGGACAAATTGAATTCAGTTCTGGGTGAGCAGAGAGATAATGAGGGCAGAGCAATGGTGGGAAGGCAATGGCAGGGCTATCATCTGCTCCTGCAAAGTTTATGTCCCTTTGCACACCGACAAACTTGATCCTTGACTCTAACGCAAGGCGAAATCCTTGTCTAAATTAAACATTAATAGCATTTTCCATATTTTCTGTTGAAAAGCTCTCCTTGTTTCATCCATCTTGTCTTTCTGCATTGCCTCCCTTCCTTTGACTTCAAGCAAACGCGACCAGCTGTGCTAAGTCCATGCTGCACCCAAGGAGGTGCCAATCTGCTCTCATTCAGAGGTGGAAATGTCTGTCTTCATGTCTGGCACATAAGAAAGGCTGAGAGCAAACCTTGTCCTACGTCTGCTTTGAGACAGACCTTTGCAGCACCCAGGTGTGAACGTTACTGCTCAGCTGTTTGGCGTGCCCAGACCTCTCTTACCAGCTCTCCCAGCAATTTTTGGCTGCGGAGGTCCTTTGGTGAACCACCAAAGAGGTGGGCCTTTGCGTTTAGCAGTCCAGAATTGATTTTTCCTTCATGACTCTGGCAGATTTTTGAATCTATGGGAACTTTTCCATCTGCTCTGTCCCCCAGCAAGGAGTCTTCTTCCTCAGCTCTTTGGGCTGGGCCAGCTCCCCAGTGCTGTCTCCCCATCAACATGCAGCTGGTTGGGGCAGCTCCTATGGTCCTAGGCAGATCAAGATGTTCCTCTTGGGAAACACCTTACCTCCAGGGCATCTTTCCCATAAGTTTTCCATATGAAGTGTCAGTCAGGTTCAGACACTTTGGGGTAGATGCTTTGGGGCCTCGTTTCCCTTTGTGGTACGTGCCTGACTTTGGTCTCACTCCTACCATACCCCAACCTCCAGGAAATTCAAGAGTGGTGACAAGTGCTCAGATCTCAGCTGCTCTCCCCAGGCACCTGATCCTGACCTCCTCATTCCATCACTTGCTGAGCTCATGGTTTCGAGCTGCCTGGCCGCAACCTCTGTCCGTCTGTCCTGGCTCGTGATGGAAAGCGGGAGCTGAGTTCCTCTCCATGCCCCTCTGCAGTCACCCCTCGCTCAGATGACAGGCTTGCATAAGAAAAGCCAAGGATGAGGACAGCTCTTGTGCTTCAAAAAGAAACCTCCAGCTGGCCTCGGAGGAGGAAATCCACTAGAAAGAAGAAGTGAAAGAGAAGCCAGGACACTGACACACACCACAAAAATTTTCATCCAGAGCATTTTTCTGTGGGTGCTGGACAGAGGGACGGACACCTTTCGTCTGCTTTGCTCTTCTGCAAGACCAGCGTGTCAGTGACTTCCATCAAGAGCAGCTTTGACATCCTGACTTTACAGGGAGAGATCCGGGCACAGCTTTTTGGGGTAGTATTTCATGATTTTGCCTTTCTCTGCAGGCTCAGAGGTTGGCCATGGCCCAGACAAGAACCCGAGCAAAGTGGCCGCCTGGGCTCTTGGCAGATAGGTCTTGCTCCTACACTCATGTGAGTCTTCCCTCCCGATCCAGGGTTGGGAAGATGCTTTCCCAAAGTGGCTGGCCAAGGAACGGGGCTGTACTTGCCCTTGTCTATTCAAAGAGACCCCCAGACTCTTATCTGTGTCACTGAATTTATCTCCATCTCTTGATGTCTCCTACTCACAGCAGGAAACACACATCACGGGGGGGTTCCTTAGGCCAAAATATTTGTTCTGTATTGTGTTTGGTTTCATAGATGATCTAAGGATGGGGGCTGTGTCTTGTATGTGCAGAATTCAGATTCAGGGAAATATCAGTTTCTCAGCAGAGCTGTTATCAGTGTCCGCTTTGCAGAAGGGAAACTGAGGCACAAAGGCTGCATCCCGTGGTGAGCCCAGACAGAGAAAGGAGCAGTCCTGGCCCAAGGGGAGACCTCCTGCAACCACTTGGCCACGCTGCCTGCACCCTTTGTCTGCCTGCAAAGCTAGAAGGGTGGCTGGCTCCTGGCAGGAAGGGAAACCTCCCAGGATTTTTCAGAAATAGGTGGGTTTTGGTGCTTCGGTGAAAGGTTATCTCATCAGGCACTGCGCCAGGCACTCAGTGACGTGTGAGGGTCTGTTGCATGCCGCCAGCCACCCGGGACCCATTTTCTCTTGGTAACCCCGGTTTTCCCTGTTCTTTGCTTTGTTTATATATGAGCCTCAGGGGGGAAATGGAAATAGGAGGAGGACTGGTGGGACTGGAAATCAAGGTCATTCGTAAGGAGCTGGGGCAGGAAAGGCAAAGTGCTGGGAGGGTTTTCTGAGGGTCAGCAGCAAGGGACTACGGACCAGGTGAGATGGGTACCTAAAAGCCAGCCTGGACCTATTTTGGGTATGGGGGAAACTGGAAGCACATTGTATTTAATTTTAATCTATTTAGAAAAAATGTGCAGGATGAGGAAGCCGACAGGGAGTTTCCCACGGGCAGAAAAGATGTCCCTGCGAGGAGGGACACGCTGCACCGGCCATCCCACTCAGGACCTCTGGGTTTGCTGGATGAGGCCAGACCAGAGCAGAAAGCAGTCTGGTTTAGGCTGCACTGGTTCTTGATGCCATCTCGTGGTGCGGGAAGGCTTCACAAAGGGATCTGTGGAGGATATTCCCTTGGTTAGGCAAAAAACTGCAGAGTCAGGCAGCTGCTGCTGCCGCTGCCCAGGGCACCCTGAAAGCTGGCCCTGGCCCTATCACTCTGAACAGGTCTCACTCCTGGAGGATGATTTCCAGCACGTCATACCATGTTTTGTAGGCAATTGCCATCCTGAGTACCTCTAGGGAGCTGGGTTATCTCACCCCTTTTCATTTTAAGCTCCTATGGGGGAAACTCCCTCACCTCAGCATCCCTCCAAGGGAGTGGGGAGAGATGGAGCAGGGGGGGGTTCACCTCACCTTCAGCCCTAACCCTCTCCAGATGTGGTCACTGTCCTCTGTCCCAAGAGAGTGGGCTCGGGTGGTCCCCTCCTCTTTCTGCCCCTCCCTAGATGAAACAAAGGCAGATCCACTTCTTAAGTGAGGAAAACCAGGAGGTGATGAGATACCCGAGCTGCTGCATCCTTATCTATGTCTACAGGAGAGATTGAATCAAGTCCCAATGATTCAATGGAAACAGCCTCGTTGCACGGCATTTACCAAGTATTGACTGTCACAGAGATTGGTGGGAGCATCTAAAGTGCCTGCCGGCACCTAAATAAAGCAACTGCAGAGCCCTGCTTCATCACAGCACAGAAAGAAAAAAAAACACATCAGAGACCGAAATGCAAGGGGTGTGTGCATCAGGAACAAACAGGACACTGAGCACCATAACATCTCCCCAGCAAAGAGGATTGAACCTCTGTTGCAGCAAGGCCGGTTGCCCAACAGGAGTCCATGTGCTGTGGTGTGCAGCAGAAATCGCTGGCGAAGCTTGCTCAACGTCTGCAGCTGCAGAGATTTGAGTAAGCACCGCCTGGCTGGCACAGGCAGGGGAACGGATCTTACCAAGGGATGCAAAAAAGTGGGCAGTTAAAAGTAGCTGCACATTGCCCTTTCTCACTGTGGGAGTTTTGGAGAGGTTTCACATGTTATTCTCCTGTGGTTTCACTGCCACAGGACAGCGCAGAGGTGTCAAAACTTTTTTTTAGGTGCTTAAATGCACCAATCTCACTTGCATCAGTAAGAATTCCCAGTTTAGGCTGACTGTCCCTGTGCATTCAGAGGGATAACGCTGAGGGGGAGGACAAATTGCTTTGGACCATCTCCTGGGCAAAAGAAAAGTGGCACCAGCTCATCCTGGAAATCTGCAGTTGGAGATGAGGATTGTGAAGGTTTGGGAGGCAAGCAGGTCTCCAGCCCAAGGACAACAAGACCAGCTGGCCATGTGCAAGGGGGCTAAAGACTTAAAAATTATCTGTAGAGCATGAGCAATTCAACAAATAATGAGCAGCCTTCCAGCTTTACACTGGAATTACCCTGAGGGAGAAGTGAGAGCATCTTGCAACAGCCACATCAGGATGGAGGCGGCTGCAGGTTTTCTCCCATGGCTGATTTCCAAGGTCGCTCCACCCCCGCTGCCTCCCCAAGCACTTTCCAACCAGCTCAATCATTCCGATAAATACAGCAGGAAGAAGGCAGCACGTTTGGCTTGGGAAGAGGGGATGGAGCCGGCTCCGAGACAGCGAGCGTGCTTCGTACTCATTGCAATAGAGTCACGTGCATGTATTTAAACGGAGACCTAAGTGTAAAATTATGCTGTTCTGGGGCTTTGGAGAAATCTTGAGTTTTGGAGGGGAAGTTGGCAGCTGGGTTTTTTTCCCTAGCTGATGAGCTAACAAGTCAGCTAGATTGAAATGAGTTTTCTTTAGCTATGAGGTGGCCTTCTTCACCAGGGTAAAGGGAGGCAGATGTCCCTTGTGCACAGCCCTGTTGCTATCTCCAGCTACGCCTCTGCAAGTGGGGGCCAAGGGGCTGTCCCCCAGGTTCTTGTTCTTGTTCCCTGTCCTGGGGCATCACTGGGCTGCAGGAAGTTTTTGGGATGGAGAGCCTCTGAGATGAGGAAAGAGGTGGTGGGGACTTCTGACTGCAGCCTCCACCATGCTGAGGCACCTGGTCACCCATCGGGTAATGGACCCTCAGCGTTTGAGGGTTGACAAAACACCATGGGGTCTTCCCAGAGTGGCCTCATTGCATGCTCTGAGTGCAGGAAGCATCTGCAGCTTCTCCGAGGATGTGTAGCCAACAAATACTACGTGCTGGCGTTTGCAAGAGCCATGAGCTCCTGAGACTGGCCCACTAAGGCGTATGGTGGACATCACCTATGAAAGTCCTCACAAAGCAGGCAGCTGTCCCACAGTGGCCCCGTGTGCGCACCAAGAGCCTGTAGATCCCATTTGAGGGGCAAGGGATAGCCCTGAGTCTTTCCAGCATCAGGCACAGGGAGGTGCTAACACTGAACTGGCACCCACCCAAGGCAACAAACCCAAAAAAAGAGGAGACCCTCTCCTGGGAACTGCTGTGTCAGGGCTTGGCGCTCTTAACATTGTCTCCTCATGGCCTTGAGCATCTTCCTTGCTGCTGTGGTGCTGAGCTGCACATCCCAAGGTGAGCAGAGGCTGAATAAACAATTTCCCCCACTCCAAAAAAGATACTGGCGCCCACTGGGAAAGCCCAGTCTGGTGTTTATGCCAGAAGACGAACAAACATCTCAGACGAACAGCCCTGACCTCCTCCTCCTTCCCCCCAAATGAGGCTTTTTCCACTTATCTCTGCATCCCTGGGGTAACCCTTTGAGGAGATATTCTGGGAGCACGGTGCCGTTGTTTCCTCCCAGCACCGTTTCCTTCGGCGTGGGGTCAGCACCACCACCCTCTCCTGACGGGGCCCCGCGGGATGCACGCGGTCCCCCGGGATGCTTGGGGCTATCGCTGGGAGGACATCGGCTGGAGGAGGAGGAAGCACTTCAACAGGAGCCGATGGTCCAGGAGCCGGGGAGGCTGGAGGGTGCTGGGTGAGGAAGAAAAACAGGAAGGTGGTGGCAGATAAGGAAAAGACCCTGGAAGAGGAATATAGAGGAATAATGGAGGGTAGGAGGGAAATTAAGATCACGGCTTCTCCTACAGCAGACATCGTGCCGCGGGAGGAAGCTGCTGAGACAAAGGCAGCCCAGAAAAATCTTTCTTGTCGTGCGAGGAAACAAGTCTGAGCCTCACAGTGAGGTGGGATCTGGGGATGCTCGGACAGATCTGTGTGCAGGGGGTTGTCACACACCCATGGGGTCGTACCTGGCCAGGAAACTCCAAGCACAGCCCTGTGGGAAGCTGTTAATTAGCCTGTTGTGAAGCCCTGCTAATCAATCTGTTAGTGGCACACTTCCCATCGTGGTGAGACCAAGACACTGCCTTGTGGGAGTGTCCTGGGGATAGAACTTGATGTGAACTTGATGTGAACTTGACGGTGATACCGCACCTTGCTATCCTGCTGGGATGAAACATATCAGAGACAGGGGCTCATGTCCATGTCCCAGGTCTGTCCTGCCTCAGGGTTCCCTTTGCAGGTGTCCTGGTGTTTAACCTTACTGTGGTGGAACATAACGACTGTGTTTCCTGACTGATTTCTGCAGACACCACCACTTAAAAACTCAGGCATATGCTCTTGTCTCACTTGCTGCACACGGAAACTTTGTCCTTTTGCACAGTTTCTCCAAGACACAGCCTTTCTTCTACGCCTGCATGGATAAAACCCCAATCCAGGTGCTTACCATCTTCCATCCTGGTTATGGCCGTAACCTTTGGTGTAACCCTCCCCAAAACACAGATGAGTATGATGGAGGGATACCTAACCTGGTGGCCCTTTAGACTCATGTCTCTACCCACAGGGTCCTGGGAACATGCCAGGTCTGAGACCTCTTCACTACAGGAGAGCTTGTTGGGAATGTACTGATGGCCAAACTGTGCCCAGGGCTTGTTTAGCTCAGTGCTCACTGGTCAGCATTAAAAGCAAGGACCTAGTAATTTAAAAGTGTAGACAAAGGGACTTACTTAATTCCCTCCTTGATTGGAGGGATCATCCGTGCTCTGCCAAGGTAATCTGCCAACAGTGAGGGTCTGGTAGATGATAACCCCAGAAGGGAAGAGGTCAATCCTTGAGATACACCAGCGGTTGAAGAGCCCTACAGGGTGACTGCATCCCCGTGATGAGATGGGATGCAGCACACCTGCCTGCGCTGCCAGACAAGGGATGTGGGCAGATGAGCCCAAGCAGAACCGTCTTGGTAACCTGATTCAAGAGCCATCACTGAAGGTGCTGGGGCTGGAGACCAAAATACCCACCTGAGAGTAACAACCACAAGCGCACAGGCAACTGGCTGACTTGGCCAGGACCTGGCTGGTGTCCACCAAAGGCAGCACCCGTTCCTCTAACACCTGGGAAGTGGGAGATGGGGCAAAAGGAAAGGAGGTGAAGTATCTGTGGGCGGAATCCCTCCCTCTGTGCCACAAGGTTGTCTTCCATGCCTCTCTTCATGTTTGCCCTGGGCTCCCCATCTCTCTGGTGAAGAGTGGGACATCACATGATGATAAGAGCTGGGTAACGGTAGCCAAACTCCCCTGGCATTTCCAGACATGGCTTGGGCAGCCTTGAGAAGAGGGGACAAATGAAGAGCTTGGCCACAAGACTTCTCTAGAGACAGTCCATCTCACCCCACCACTAACATCCGTGATCTGCTGAAGCTGAGCCTGTGCTCATGGTACTGCTGACAGGTCTCCAGCTGGCATCAGTGGGGCAGGGTGGGACCACAGACACTTGGTGGTCACGTGGAGACTGTAACGAGGGAACCCCAGGGGTTGTGTGAGCTATCCCTCAGCATCCTACTGCTGATCTAGGTGTCTCCAAGCATGCTCTAGAGATGGGTACCATGCGTCCTTGTCGGATGGGTCTGAAGGTAGACGTGATCACATCGTGGGCATGACATGGAGTGCGGGATATGAGAAGGTGGTGCCTGGGATGGGCCATGACAAGGGAGAACGGTGATACCAAACTACATCTAGTTAGTGAAAGAAAGGTGGGCTCAGTGAGTGATTTGTGCGTGGGCTGCATGAGGGAGCAGCCCCTCTTTTCTTTTCCAACATAAAAAGAAGAAAGTGAGTGACATACAAAGCCCTGTCGTGCTAGTATTGTGGTCTCCTAGCCAAGGAGACCAGACCAGTTTCTCCAGGCCTGATCAGAAAGCCTTTGGAGGGAAGGGCAGGCTCCCTTGTGGCTTGTTAGGTGGTCAGATGCCAAGGACAAGAAAGTCTGGGTAACTCTGCACATGAAAGTGGCAATGCCCAAAGCTGGGTCAGCTCCAGGATCACTCTCCAGGAATTGCTGGGCCCAGGACTGGGTTTGTCTCCTTTGCTGAACCACTCAAAGTGTTTTCCCAAAAGTTGGGGTTCATTTACCAGGCATGCAAGCCAGCCACCAAGGCATGGTCTGCTCCTTGCAGCAGCTTTTGCTTCCTCCATACATAGGTAAAACATAGCCAGACTCCAGAAACAACACTGTTATGAATGAGTGTTGGGTTTGGGACAGCACTTGGTAACCCATCAGCCTCCAGCTCTGCCACTGACAGGCTGTGTGACCTTGGTCACATCACCGCATCCCCTCCCCTCTGCCTGCAAGGATGGAGATGAAGAGGGAGAAGAATAGGGGTCCACACCAGGTGGTGGTGGCTGGGTTGTCCTCCTTGAAGAGTGGGGAGGACATTTTTCTGAATGGAAATTTGTCGCCGGGTCCCTACCTGCATCGGTTATCTCTGCTGCTATTTTGGTTGGCAAGAAACAACTGAGCACGTGCCAGATGCGGTGGTGGTAGGGGCTGGAGGGGAGCGGGGTGATGGGAGAAGGTGAGGAGCCAGGGCAGCTTCCCTGCCATCAGAAAACCATGAGTCCCCGCCAAGGTCTCAGCCGGTACGAGAGATAGCGGGGGTCCGTCGGCGACAGGGCCAGCCCCGGGGAGGATGCGCAGTGGCTGAGCTAAGTGAGATCGGTGACAGACTGCACATGAGTGCCGATAAGAGCCAGGAAGCGGTAGCCAAACTCCCACGGTCTCTTCAGGCACGGCTGGGTACCCTGGGGACTGGCAGAGGGGGAGGTAGCCTGGGGGGCTCACCCTGGGGAGACCCCTGTGGACAGCTTTGAGCTGTCCTGCTCGTGGGGGCTGCGTGACCTCCAGTCAATCCATCTTCTCCATGGATGGCAGGCAGGGAGGGAAACACGTTTACCCCCTCCACTACCCCCCAAAAAGGAAAGTTTCATGCAAAGACGTGCAAATAGCTTTTTAGACTTGATTTGTTTCTTCTTTTTTTTTTTTTTTTTTTTTTTTTTAATGGCATATGGAGGAATTTCCTTGCTGAATGCTTTTGCTTTTCAATTTGCACAAGTTAAAAAAACCCCCACATATGGTCACAGGATGTTTCTGTGGGAGGTTTAGTCCTATCAAAAATCACTTTCTTCATTGTGGATGTCCCTAACAGCCCATGTCCCAAGATAGCCTTTACTATTGTATGATATTATAAAGATAATATCCTAAGATATTTTAAAAAATCTAATAAATAGTTTTTGACAGCCTGGGACATCTCCTCCAGCTTTCCGCAAAAGCAGCTGATCCAGGTTGCCCTGGCTGGAGCAGGAGGTGGATCAGAGATCTCCTGAGGTCCCACCCAGCCTCAGCTGTTCCATGTTTTCATGGGCTGTTCTCCATCATTCACCTTTGGGAGAGAGAGAGTTATCTTTGCCCCCATCTTACAGATGGGTAAACTGAGGCAGGAAAGCTTGCAAAGCCATTTAGAGGCAGAAGTGGAGACCAACTAACTCTCCACGTGCCTGGTCACATGCTGTAGGAAAAAAATGCTATCCTTAAGCTGAATAAGTGCCAAACCTTAAATAGTGTTGTTTCCCACAGCAAGCCTTTACTGACCTCCTGTTTGTTGGGATGCTGGCTCAAACAGGGTCAGTCCAGAAAAAAAAACACTGATTTTTTTTTTTTTGATTCAGCATTTCTGTCACTGTCTGGGAAGAGCATCCAGCACAAGGGACATTTCTGGACCAATGCATGCACTCATCCAGACAGGCAACACCTCCTTGAAAGTAAACTTTGTTGGTAGCAGATTTGCTGTGTGTGTCTGTTGGCAGTGGGGCTGAGTCAAAAAGACCTGGTTTAGTCCCAGGATTTCTCAAGGAGGACAAACCATCAGGTGAAGCCTCTCCTCTGTTCCCCCCATGGTTCATGCAAATGATCTCACTAGCTCATCAGTGCATGGCTGAATGTTAATTTGGGAGCTGTCTCCTTCCAGAAAAGTATCAATATGTGATATGATGCTCTGTGTGATTTTGGCAAAGCAATGACACAGATACTCCCAACTCTCTGTGTCACCACTGCTTATGGAGGGAAGAGGGAACCTTGGTTTTGCTCACGGTTGTTTTGCACCCTGCAGAATTGGGGCTGCAGCCTTATAGCCTCTTGCTGGGTGATTGCCTGATCCAAGCCAAAATGGGCCTACAAGGACAGGTTCTCAAAAGGCTTTGTGGTGCATGGATACCTTGGCTTTATCATCTGTTACATGAGGTTTTCCCGGCTGATGGAGGACCTTCCCCACCTCCCTCAAAACAAGCATATCTGTGTAGTCACTGCTCTGTGGGGAAAAAGAAAGGAGAGAAAAGGAGAAAGGAAAGATCTGCTAAGTCCTCCCTCCATCACTTTTGGTGCCCTCCAGATGTCCACTGATACCTCTTGAGCTCAAAGGAGAGTCCCAGGCACAGGGAACAGAGCTGCCAGCTCAGGTAATGTGACCCTTGGGGACAGCTCACATAGACACGTGAGCATGGCAGGTTGAAAAACACAATCGTTTCAAGTTTTGCTCTTTTGTTATACACGAGAGCTGGTTTCTTTCTGTTCCTCATGGTGTGTGGTGGTTTGTCCTCTGACACTTGGCCAATATGTTCCTGCCTGGTTCCTTGTTCCTTGTGCCGTTGTGTCTTGGTCCATGCAAGTTGGTCCGTACTTCACCTGTGTTGTCTAGCAGCAGTGGGCCCCTTAACCCCAGTACCATTAGCTCACCTTCCTCCCCTGGTGCAGATACTACCTCTCCAGAGCAGGTTCTCCCCAATTTGGTGACCTACAAGCTGTGAAGATGGAGAACAGCAAAGAGATGAGCAAGGAGCACCTGGGCAAAGAAATAACTGGAGGTGTCTCTGACCTCTGCCAGGCTACCACCCCTGCAGTCCAGGTGCACTGGTTATCTGCTGGATGATCAGGTTTGGAAGAGCTTCTGGGGGGTCCAGGGAAAACTCTTCATCCTTTCAGTCACCTGGATGGTGAAAAGACAATATGGCAAAAGTCTTCAGTTCTCGAGAGAGGTACAACATTGACATGAATGCATTGTTCTTATGTACAGATAAGAGAGAATTTCCAAAAAAACCTAAGGCATCTTCTCCTTCCCTGCACTACTGGAGGACATTTGTTGGCCTTATAACACCACTTTTCCTCACAAACCTCATTTATTGGTCTACCAATAAAGGATGACCACTGCCCTCATGACAGTGTTACTGCTGCAGACTTATCCATGTCTCTGTCCCATGCTCGAGTCGCAGAAGGTCTCCACACGTATTTTGAGATTCAGTTTTATCTCAGGATGGTCCAGCTGGTGTCTTGGGGGCTGGCAATGGCTGGTGGCATGAACTTGCCTGTCTCCGAAGGCATTTTGAAGGCTCTCACCACGTGACCCTGGTGATTGGCAGGGCTGTTGTGGGGGCTGATAGCTGGATTAACTCCAGACAAAATTGCTTCAGCCTACACTCAGCAGGACCTTGGTTCATTCCCCACTAGGTCAGCTCACAAAATGCAACGGACCCTTTTCCAGCTTATGCTTAACCCACCGCAGTCAGTCTCCTCCCCCAGGGGACTCTGCTAATGAACTGTGCTTGAAGACCATCATCTCTCAGCAGACAGCAGCTCCCCAAGGAACAGGCAGCCTGGCAGTGACGATGCTGATGGTTAAATCTCCCATTAATCACAGAAGCACAGCCGACACCTCCACACACCAGCTACAAGAAGTAATCATACCACCGAGCGGATAAAACATGCACATTTCCCCCCTGCCAGGTGCTCACATGTGTTTTCTCTCCCATGTTCTCAGTGTCAGGAGATGTCCGATGCTCAGATAAGGCTGCCCCTTAACTGTAGACCATACGTTAAAAGATTGTATTGTCATCCAGCCCCATCCTTGGAAACACCAGCCTGGAGAGTCCATAATGCCCTTAACAGGCAAAGCCTTAACTGTCCTCCTTGGGGAGATAAACCTATTCACATGCCAGCAAGGGGGACCTCCGCTTCACCTCTGCTTTCAGAGACGGCTCCTTTGGGCCGTTACCTCCCCATGGTCCCAAGATAACATTGCCAAACTTCTTGTCCTCAAGTAAAACCAGGGCAGCGTTGTCTTGGGCTTTCCTTGCAAGCAGCAGCTTGGCAGGAAAGGTATTTTTCATCCCAGGAACCATGTTTTATTTGAGGTGGGTGCTTCAAAGGGCTGCTATGGACCAAGCAGAAACCCAGCGCTCGGGAGGAAAGGGGCTAATGGCAAACTTGGGGTATGCTTGAACTTGCCCACCCTGGAATAAATCTAGTGGTTCCCAGAGCAAATGTACAGACCCCTTGAAATCACACCTGTATCCTCAGCATCTTATCCTGCAGTCCTCACTGAGACGTGTTGCCATTGCAAGTGCTGTCAACTCCAGACCTCTATCAGAAGACTTATCAAGTCTCGTAGTTCCCTAAAGCCTCCCCATCGTCCAGCTGCAGGTTTGGTTTTATCCCCACAGCTCCTGTAGCTGCACAAACCTCGCTGTTTCCTGGTGGCCCAGGACCGTGGTATCAGGTCCTCCAGGCTGGGGATGGACTGCTAGGCTTGAAGAACCATGCCTTACTTCTGCTGCCCCTCTCTTCTCCAGATGAAGACCAAGAAAGCCAGGTTTCAGGTTCTGCTTTACAAAACAGTGTTGTGGGCCAAGACCCTGCCTTCCCAGGGCTTGATAAAAGTGACCATTGCAAAAGCCCAGCAAGATGCAATGTATAGGTCACAACTGCGGCCACGGTGATGTCGTCCCAGTTGCTCTGTCCATGTCTAATACAGCTGAGCTTTTTGCTGTATTAATATCTTTCCTGCTGGCTGGAGCTTCCCCCAGTCCTGGGAAGGATCAGTCTGACACCAAGGAGGGGTCATACCCCTTGGGGTCGCGCTAGCCCAGCCAACTTCCTTGCAGAAGGTCTCTTCATTTGTACGTACACCCATATGAATTGAGAGATGTGTTTTCAGGAAGAGTGTTTTCGGATCTTACCCAAGGAATTTAGGACGGTCTCTACTGGGCCAGGAGGCTGTAGGTCTGACACAGCTGCTTTGCCAATATGTTCCTCCAAAAACCCATTTTTCCTCTCCTTCTTTCATAGATTTGGGGAGCATCAGGTGGGTGAAGGACGGGGTGGGTGGGCGTTCATGCCCATGCGCCTCCCCTCCTTCCCCCGTCTTCCCCATCACCTTCCCCAGCCCCTTCCCCTCTTCTCAGCAATGATAAGCTCACTGATGGAAAATATGTTGTCACACATATCTCACTTCCAGTGTGTGGGAGTCACTGATAGTGGCACGAAGATCTGGACAATAAAGCCTCCTGACAGCTTTCGTGTTGTCCCAGGCAGAGGGGCCTGATCCTGGAAGAAGGGCTGAGTGCTTACAGGGCTTGGGGAAGGGTCCTGCAAACGGTGGTCCTGGGGAGGATGATGGAGAGGGAAAAGGGCTCATTCACTCTCCTTCGTCTGGAGTGCAAAGCCTTTCCCCTGCACTTTCCCCAAATTCAGCATTGCCTCTCATCCCTGGGGCATCTCCAAACCAAGAGCCACAAGTTTTTGGTTGCAGGTGGCTTTGCCAGCGTGCTGGGGAGGCAGCTGCTTGCCACGGTGTTTGTTTTGGAGCATCCCCATCAGGCAGCTTTCCCTCCCTGGGGAGAGGGGGGCTGCGTTGCTCCAGCACTGCTGTTCTTCCACGTGGGGCTGCCGAAAGATCACAAAGCACCTTGCCAGAAGGGTGAAGTCATTTATTTATGCCTAGAAAAAAAATGTACTTTATTACATAGCCTCTGAGATGTTAGGGCTGACCGACTGCCAGGCTTTCGTGCTGACGTGGACGGCCGAGGTCAGCACAGGGCAGCCCCAGTGGCTCCATCTTTTCTTAGTCCCCTTGTAGGGGTGTACAAACAGGACATCGATTTATTCATGTAAAAAAAAAGTGCCAAGGTTTTGCTGGCAGAGGTTCATTTGACCGACAGAAGTGTCTCCACGGTGGCGGGTCACCCTGGGCTACTTTTGCCATCCGCAGAGATAAGAAAACCCTTGTAAGACATACTTTCTTGCTGCACAGAGTCCATTCCTCTGGCTCTCAAGGGAGTCTTGGAGGCCAAGGAGATGGAGACCTTTGCTTCCTTGATGTTCAAATCGCTTACCTGATGCGAGGGCTTGGCTCTGCATTTCTTCTGAAACAGAGCTTAAGTGTGAAAGAGTCCCTGAAGGTGACCCTGATTTTATGGCACTCCTAATTTTTCAGTATCTATTTTCTCATTGCAATTACAAGTGAGAATGATTTTTACAGAAAATCTTACTTTTCCAAGCAAAAAAAATAAATAAATAAATTTTCCAGCTGGAAAGAGAACCACTTGTTGTTTACATTTCTGCCCCATGCCTCAGGGGCTGTAGCTCCTCTCCCCAAAGTCTCTGTTTTTCTCTAGAGCACTGGTCTCCAAAGTGGGGTGTGAGCAAGATGAACCATTGGGGTGGGGGAAAAGATATTCTTTGTAACATTAATAAATAATATAAAATAAAATACATTAAAAGACCACTGCTGTAGGGAATCATCTCTCTCCTTGGGCTGCAGCTCCCGTGTCCCACAAGGCTTTCCCCTCCCGAGGGCTGTGTTGTAGGAGGTAGGAAGCACAGTTTGTTCTGGGTTTAGCCAAAAATATTTCCTACTTTTGTGATCAAACCATGTTTCTGGGGAAGAGAAAAGAAGAGGAGGTGGCGTTAGGGGCTATTGCTGGTTTATGGAGAATGAAGGTTTTCCATCCCAAGTTGGAAAAAGAATGCTAAAAACATTTAGAGGAGGACACGATGCTCCATCTCCAAACCATTTCCATGGTAAATTTGTACCCAGCCCTACCTGAGATCACTCCTGACCCCAAGCTTTGGATACAGGGCAGACAGATTCACCTCCCTCTCTCTGTCCTGGCCTCCTCCTTAGATGGCAAGGGGGATCTTTTAACCCTTTGCAGATGGTCACGCAGGATTTTCCAGGTTGTCTGCCTGGGATGTGAGAGGTTAAACTCTCCCAGGCCTTAGCAGGAGCGGAGGTGGGTGACAGCGTAGCCCTTGACTTGGCTGGGCTTCGGCACAGAGGTGCTTTCTTCGCCGCCGCGGCTGATAACCGGCTCCATCCTGCTGGGAGCAATTTCCCTCTGCAGCTCCTGCCAGCAAGCGCAAACACACACACACACACACACACACACATATATATTTATATCCATGTGCACATCCAGGCGTGCATGCTTCTCACAAGGCTCACATTCAGGGGCTCCCCACCTCCTTTCCCTTGCATCCCCGGCAGCCCGTCCCTGAGATGTCATCCTGCCCCTGATAAGGCGCAGAGGCGGCTGCGAAAGGAAGGCTCCCAGTTGCTCCTGGCGCCAGGCTGGGTAGAGGCAGACATGTCCAACCCTGGCCTCCTCCGGCAGCGCCTGCTCCTCTGCTGGGACAAAAACAGATGACATCACCCCCTCGTCGTCATTCCCCCTCCCCAGCATCCTTATGAGCCCCACGGAGAGGGATTGTTCATGGAGGAGCGAGGAGGAAGAGGGAAGGTAGGGGGGGAGGAGGTCGGGGAAAAGGAGGGAAGAAGATGAAGGCTAGAGCTGGAAGTTGGTTACTTTGGCAAAAAGACAAAGTTCTGCAAAACTTCACCGGCCAGACTTCAAAAAGGTGGAAAAACTGGAGGCTCGTTTCTGGCAGGTCTTGCTATCAAGGGGAGCCTTATCTGCTCGATGGGACTGATGCCTCATGCGAGCCGGAGTGGCTGCTAACCTCTGGCTGAGCTTTCCAAGGGCTCCAAGATGCCAGACTGTCACTCAACGGGGAGAAGTATCCAGGAGAGGGGACTGCACAAAGGCATTGCTGCTGTGTTTGCAGCCTGCAGAGCAAGAGGAGCAAGGACCAGTATCCCCAGCCTCGGAGCGCACAGGAGCCCAGTCCCTCACTGGTTTAATTCATAGTGGTAGGAGGAGTAGGGGAATCATCTGCTCAGAGTCCAGGCAGAGATGGGACAGATCTCCACTGGGTGTCAACTGCTCACTGGTTTTACTGGTTTCCCTCTGTTTCCTCCAGGGCAAGACTGATCCCTCTGAGGTAGATAGCAGAGTGGGTTTAAATTAAAGCCAGGTGTATATCTGGGGATTTTGCAGTTCAAGGAAGCTTTTGGGTGGGAATTTTGGCCACCACGTTGATTGCATATCCCAGATACTACACTGGGTGTTTTCCAGAGATGAACCTTCCAGCTTTTCTCTTGAGGAGACTTTCATATCCCTTCACGACCTTTCTCTCCTCACACCTCCAAGATATCTCTATTCTTGCTCACCCTACACCACCTCCATTCTTAGATGAGGACCTGCTCCTGGGGTCGTGCTCCAGAGCACATCACGGTGGGCAATTCCCCTTCCTTCTTAGCACCGCAATCAACAGCATTTACTACCTGATGAGGAGTTGCTGTAAGTGAACTTGGCCTTGGCCCATTCCCACTTGTGATTCCACTGAATAGATCAGTATATGCAGGAAAAGAGGCAGTGATGCCTCTCATGTGATGTTGGGATATGGTCTGAAATATGAGAGTTTATTCTCTTTCACCTCCCAAAACACGGCATGCATGAGGCTTGGGTGAAAATGCTTGCGGGCTTTTGGTCTGTGCCAGTTGGTCCAGACATGACCCTGGCACGGCTCAGGGAACAGGACAGGCCAGATGGTCTTCCTACCATGCAGGCATCAGGTGTAGGGGTGGAAAGCTAAGATTGCCTTGCCTTGCCTTGTCTTGCCTTTGCCTTGCCTTTCTTTCCCTGACATGTGTCCTAAGTCTCCTTTTTGGAAGGTGACCCGGGGTAGCGGGGTTTGGAGGGATGCTCCCCAGCCAGGATGGTCGTTAGCTGGCTCTGGTATCTCCTTCTCCTTCTCCAGGCACATGTTCATCATTTCCTCACCGGCAAGAATTTTTTCCCTTTTTTCCCCTGCTAAGCAAACAGCATTTTGTCAGCTATTTTACATCCACCCCAAAACCAAGTGCTTTGTACGTGTCAACATTCAGGGCCCGTCCAAAGTCAGGTTGGCTGCTTCAGTCCTCTTCTTCTGCCCCTAGACCCACAACCACAGTCAGCCTGGGATATCCCTCACCAACAAATAGCAGTGAGACCAGAAAAGCTCCTTTTGCTTTTATCATCAGCCTTATGAGCAGTTCCTCTTTTCATTTAAACCTTGCACTATGCAAGTAAGATTTCAGGGAAGAATCACTCCATGCAGAAGCAAGACAGATGCAGAACCCTCCACACTCGCTGTGCAACCACTGGGTGAATTGTTTAGCCCATGGGAGTGGGATTTCTCCATCTCACCAAACTTTCCCTCATCTCAGAGGTGGAAAAACTGAGCTATCCACCCAGGTTCACCTTGTTGCTGTCACGGGGGAGGAAGAAGCACTTCTGGAGGGCAAATCATACCTCTGTCTAGGATCCATCTCCTTGAAGAAGATGGAACCTGCTGAGGTCTCTTCTGTAGACAGAGCAAGAGAGAGAGGTTGATAAAGGCTGTGACAGAGACAGAGGTATGGGCTAGAGGAAAGGCTTCATAACTACTTGGACAAGTCCAGCAGATCCCTCTCTTGCTGCCACTCTGGAAGGGCATAGGTGTCCCCTTGGTCCTGTGCTACATCTGCCAACCTTGTGCAGATGTTTCGGATACCTCAAGTACCACCAAACCCCAAGTGCTAGATGGGATGGTCCATCTCAGAGGGAATCACGGCTGCACTCTGGACCCAGAAGGATATGGAAACCCAACAGGTTTATTGGTGATGGACAAACTGAGCTGTGGGTGCAGGCACAGAGATGTCCAAGAGCAGATCCTGAGTACCGTTGTGGTTGCAGGGTCTCTGGGCTGATCCTCCTAGGGTACCGGGGTCTGTCCCAGCGTGGCCACTCTCATCGGCAGCAGCGCAGGCGGCCGTTGCTGCAGCTCCCTTCCCAGCGCTCCATGTGGAAGCAAAGCCTCCGGCAGTGGCCATGGTTGCTTCTGCACTGCTGGGTATCCGAAAGGCCTCTTGCTGCAGGGGTAAAGGGAATGAGAGACCTGCTTAGGGGATCTGCAAACCCACTCGGAGCCCCACTGGTGTCGGTGGCTGAGCAGTTCGATGCTTGCCATTGGCAATGGGGAAATTCAGCTGGCTTCATGGTGAAGGTCAGATGTGCTTGGGAGGAGCATCTCTCTCCAGGAAGCACTGGGAGTCTCTTAACAACTACCTTAGGTGAGGTGACCAGCTTTGGGTTGGCTAAGTTAGACTAGATGAGTTAGGTGAAGTGCATCCCTTGGGCAACATCAAAAGTCAGACCAATGTATTTTTGGAAGAGGTGTTTTATCTATTGGTTTGTTTAGGGGTTTTTGTGATTGTTGGTTTCTTGGTGTTTCATGTTTTTTTTGTTTGATTGGTTTTTTTAAATCTTCCTGTTTTGATAGAAAGGGTGTGTCCTGCTTCTTTTTACACACAGCAGGAACACCAAGTTTGGGGTTTCTAGAGGGATACACTGGTGGGTATCTACCATCAGTGGAGTGGGCAAACCCTTCTCGCTCCCCTTTTTAACCCTAGGATTTAAGTTAACTAAATGAGAGCATAAACAGGCTGGGCAAGTATATCTCCTCTTCTTGGTTATCAGATTTGTTTTCTGTTATACCACCATTGTCCTAGTAACATCATTACAGCTGAATGAAACCTGAATTCCTAACACATATATATACAAGCAACCAGTGAAAAAGCTGAGCCAAGGAAGATTTTTCTATTAAAACAGAATCCCAGAAGAAAACAGACAGACAAAAAAATAAACTAGTTGTCTTTCTCCCTGTTTTTTTCCCCTGAAAGATGCTTTTGATTTCATGGGGTTACCCTTGTTTTGCAGAAGATGAGGCTTGTATCCTGGCCAGGAGCAGAGCTCAGACTCCTGGCTTATGGTCAGCATTTCTGGGTGGGTTTTGAGGGAGTGGAGATGGGGGGATGTACAGTCTATGAACCTGGGACAACTGCATCCAGGAACTTCATGGAGACTATTGCAGAAGAAATCTGTTCTTTGGAAGCAAGAGTCAGGTCAGAGTTGACTTGACTTGGTTTGATCTGAGGGCCCTGTCTTGTCCTTTTCTACCTCAGGGTAGGAATCTGTCTTTTCTCTCTCCACAGTCCTGCAGAAACCCCTGTGAGTATTTTGTCCTTACCGGGAATGTCCTGGAGGAGGAGAATGACAATGACTGCAAAGAGCATCTGGAGGATCCGCATGGCTGAACGTGGGTGGAGGTTCCACCACGAGGAGGAGTGAAGGGCCTTGAAGAGTTGGAGAAGAGGGAAAACCTGGATTTATAGTGCCCGAGGGGTTGTGTAATGCTCCTGGAATGGAGGGAACTTTGTCAATCTCAAATGCATTTCAACATGACAGCAAATAGTTGCACTGGGATGTGCCCATTCTTGTTCACACTATGTTACAGGAAAAAAAAAAAAAAGGGAAAAAGGAAAAAAAAAAAAAGAAAAAAAATTTAACAGGCAGGGTTTTGTCAACAAATTGCATTAAACACTAGGGGGGTCTGCTACTTCTTGCTGCTGGAGACAGGACATTGGGGCTGACCCAGTCCGGCTCTTGTGTTTGTAGGCTCAGGCATGTGATGTTAAAATCCCATCCAAGTGTTTGCAGTATCAAAGTTTCTTTTTTATTTCCAGCTCCCAGTCTCTGTGTTTAGCACTGACAGAGGCAAGTGTGAAAAAATCCAGAGTCTCCTCCTCAGCACTCCCAACACACCAAGTTGGCTTGAAAATAATGGGATCCTTAAAAATCAGAGGTCTGTTTGTGTTTCCCAACTTCTAGGCTGCAAAAAGACTGTTTGCCAAGGTTTTGTTTACAACTGTCAAGAAAAATGGCATTGTAGTATCTTATTCATTTATGTATTTTTAAAGTAGGAAAGCTGGGATACCTCCTTGTCATTGTCATTAGGAAAGCTTGTGTATTAAAGCTCTCCCAAGAAAGCTGGCAGGCTCTCTGGTCTGTGCTAGCTCTCCAGGTCAGTTCTAGGAAATCAGTAGAGGTGGGACCTGAGTTTCGACTTTGGAAAACAAAACAAAGCAAATAACAAGCAGAAATCTCCCCCAACCAACAACAAAGAGAGGAAGAGGAAATAAAAACTTCATAAAGGAATATTTTTACAGCAATGACGTTGCAGAGTGCATCACCAAGTCTTCCATTTTCCCTTAATAAGTAAGTCACCTTGATGGCTTTTTATTTGCAGGATGGATGCCAGGTAGCACTGGAAAACGTAAAACCGACGGCCTTCAGGCAGCTTGAACAGAACAAGGATCACCTTCACCAAACAGTGCAGATAAGGGGCCCTTCACCAGCTGGACTTTGGATCGCGGGACACTGAGCATTTAAACAGGGTGTCGTGCAAACCAGACATACACAACCTGGGGAAAGCAAATGGGTCTGTAACCCCATCTGCAGGAGGGTTGATTGCAAGGACGTGAGTAGAACCTCTCTAGAAGTGTCGATACTTTGCATATCTGGTGGTACTGCTTGATGCAGTGGGTGGAAGACCAAAACCCACCATGTACCTCTGAGGACTGGCATCTCCAATGCGAGAGATGGTGTAATGAGACTGGGGCAGAGTTTATCCAGCAGAAATGAGATTGCAGCTCTTGAGTTACAGCCCAAGCAGGAAGGAGCGTATGGATGCTCATGTGGGTGTCCTGCTCTGAGTATGTGACCTAATGTGTCTGAACATGTGTGTACAGTCAGCTTGATGTGCCCTAGAGAGGAGGTTTAGCACAGAGCCAGAGTACCACGCGGCCATGGCGTTCCTGATGACGGCCGGCAAAATGACACGTTTTATCTCTAGCTCAGCCGCTCTCCCTTGGTGGGAGCAGCACCATCTCAGAGGATGAGCTGTGTCTGGAGCGGTTTGAACACTGCAGGCTCCACAGGGGCAGGCACAAAGGTGGCCAGGATGCATCCTCCACACCACCACAAGCCCCTGCTCTGCAGCTGTGATGCACGGGTCAAGTTGCAGAACGTGCCTTGAGAAAGAAAGCCAAAACCAGACAGTACCAACATAAAACAGATTTCCCCCAGAAATCAGGGGCAGGAAGTCTCTGTCCCCTGGGCAACTGCTCGAACAGCAGCTGAGCTTGCTCCCTCTGGCATGGTCTCTATGCCGTGTTGGTCTCAGCCTCTGGTAAACCTACTGGGGCTGGTCCAGCAGCCTCCCGCCCTTCCCCATTCCCCAACCTGCCAGCAGATGTTTTTTTTTCAGAGGCCACCATGCACAAAGGCTGATCTGTGCTCAGCAGCACACAGCACAGAAATTAGCTCCTGGGTGCCTTAGAGGTTTGGAGGCTGGGGAGGAGCCAACTCAATCTGCATCCGCCCCACGGCCCCGAATGGGAGGGATGTCTCCATTGACTTCATCTGCCTTCAGGTCAGGACCTGAGCAGGCTGATTTTTAAATGTAACCTGGGATAAATTTATGCCAGTAGGAGTAAATCCTTCAGCGATCGAACCCTTGCCAGCTTGTGATGCCACCTCCACCTCCATATCCCACCCGTGGCTTTTTACCAAACCCCGAGCCAAGCAAGAACTAATACAACCCTGCAGTTCAGCCCACGAAGAAGTGACCGTGGGCTCAGCTCTGGGCTCAGCCCTGGGCTCAGCCCTGGCCCAGACCCTCCCCACGGCCTTGGGCAGCCTTTCATTACAGACCACAGTACAACCATCCTCACGCAGTCCTCAGGACCATCCACCTCCTGCCTGTAACAGTGGCCATATGGGGAGGTCTGAATTAGGGTAAGCACAGCACGCCTGCGGTATTTATCTCAACTTCTCTTCTGCTTTCAGGAGTGAAGTCTTACATGGTAATATCCTTCCACAGAGAGTTTCATAGATCTGCAACCGGTTGCATAAAAGAACAATTTTGTTTGTTTTAAATGTGTCTCCCACCAGTTTCCCAGCAGTTCTTGTGCGTGACGAGACCGTAAACAGTCTGACCCCATTCATCCTCAAGATATTTCAGTAGACTTTCCTGATCCTCTAGACTTCTGCCATATCTCCCCTAAACCACCCAACACCAGTCCTGCTTTGCAAGAGATGCTTCTGGACTCAGTCTTGGCCCAGTAGGCTCTGTCTGCCTCCTGTCCAGTCCCCAGGTCCCCCATGAGCCCAGGGGAGATATTTAGAGAAAAGCCCCAAATCCTGTGTCTCTTTAGGCCTACAGGCATCTGGTGGGTCATACCTATCCCTGAAAAGACATAGGTCTTCAGGCCTATAAAATGTCTAAGTGCTCATTGAAGTTCATGGAGATTTAGCACTCATGTCAGTCATCTGAACAGGCATCTGTGAGCATTTGGGATGCCCTGGGGTACCCGAGACACCCACGTGAAGCTGCTAGGTGTGACGCCAGATCTATGTTCCCCTCTGCTGTGGCAGCTGGAGGTCAGGGCCAACACCCTGGACATCTCAAACACATCTGGTACCTGCTGTGTGAACCACATCACACTGATTACGTTGGCAGCTAGACTTCATGTTGGTCTCACAGCCTGCGGCAGTTTATCTGCTGTCTGAGTGGAAAAAGATTTCATTTTATGTGGTCTGAATCTGTAAATCCCTCCTTTCTCCCTATTTTTATTGCAAAATGTTGTTCTTTGCCCCACAGCAAATAGACACAGCACACCTTGTGTCTGCACATCTAAGCTCTCCCCACCAGCTGCACGGCCACATCCAGACATCTATTACAGATGGTCCCTGACATGTGGCCACCTCCAAACTGTGCCAAGGAACAGTTTGGCAAAGTGCTAGTTTGCTGATAGCATGTGTGGGTATCTGCTAATGTTAGAGCCTGAGTCTCACGTGATTTGATTTACTTATGTAGATACAACCTCTGAATCCAGACCCATTTTATCTTCCTGGCATGCCCCTGGAGCTGGCTTGTGGTAGGGTGATGATTTCTTTCACTCCACAGGAGCTGGAGGAGCTGCCACGTGAGCAGACTGAATATGACCTGCTTTCTTTTGCATGGGGGTGAAGGAAGAGCCAGGCATGCAAGTGGTTACGCTGGTTTGCATGGGATTGCTGGGGACATAAGAGACACCCTGGATTTAAGGGGCTTCCCCAAGGTGGTAAGATCTCAGCTGTCCTAAGAAGGAGCCCATCTGGCCACTGTTCTGCTCCTGATTACACAGCTCCATTTACGATGGTGTTTTTAGGGCAGAAGCAGAGGATTTCATCTCGGTCTGGCGTTCTCTGCCAAACAAACATTGGCCTGTTGCCTGGGAACAGCAAACAAATTCCAGTGAGGGGGACGTTCATGATGTGCTTTGACGAACTAATGTCTCCAGTAATTCACGAGGCTTGTGCTGGTTGACAGATTGGGCATGAGGGTAGGGCTCCACCCTGGCTGTCCGTATGGCTGTGAAGACCCCAAATATACCTCCCAAGATGTCTGGGTGGTTTCTGTGTCTCCCTTAGGAGCTGGTATAGGTCTCCTAGGGTAGTACTGAAGAACCCCTATTTTGTAGCCTTCTGAGCACTGTCAAGTACAGGTAGTTGGAGTTAAAGACTCAACTAAGCCTTTCTCACAAAAATTCTTTTCCTCACTTGGCTTTCTCCCATGAGGGCAAAAACTTAATGTCTTTTCAGAGTGGACTGCTACTCTGATTTAAATTCTCACCAGCCTGCATCTCTTAAGGGACGGTAGACTTCACCTTCTCATTACTTCTGCCATTCTGGCTTTCCCCTTAGCTTGCCTGACTGTCCCTTCTACTCCTACATGCAATCCTGCAGGTAAAAGGTTGGATTTAGATGAACTCCACTGACTACACGTGGGTCTACACTCTGGGAAACTGTCCCAGTTGGGCAGGACTGCTGGTCATGGGTGGAAGTCCTCTGCCAAAGGGTCACACTGAGGATGACTTTTACTGAGTGCCTCAAACAATGAATATTTTTTGGCTTTTGGATATAAAAGGTTGGAAAATGGTGTTTGAGGGCATGTAGGAGTGTGGTCTCATGGTGTGCCAGAGTTTAGTGCTTCCTCTTCCCCAGGGTTACGGGATACACCAACCTGCAGGTAATTAGTTTGAGCAGCATTCCCTATCATACCTTTACACCAAAGCATCTCATACTGCTCCTCATGAGCTGTGCTGGTGTCTGAGTGCTCTGCCCCAGGTGAGTCAATGGGTCAGGAAACCACGTCAAGAAACAGTTGTGTAGGGCTGATGGACTGGAGGGTGCCGTTCTCCACCCTCCACCATGTCCTCGGTGCTTTCTCTCTCCTCCCTCTCTGTCAGACCAGGTAGCTGGAAGGGAAGCCGGTTCTTCTTATTCATGAGGCAGAAATGAGGATGGATTTTTGTCACTTTTTTTCTTTTGTTGTTGGGTTGTGTTTTGGGTTATTTACAACCAGATCAGCAAGCAAGGGAAAGCACAGCCGAGGGAGAGTGGGACCATGCCTTTTAGCAGCAGCCTGCATTTACATCACTGCCAGAAGGACAATGTTGCCTATAAAGTGTCTGAGCATTTCCCCTTTGCCTGATTGAAATTTGGCTGGGCAACAGGTCCAGAATGTATAAGGGGAAGAAGGTTAAGCAAGTGGCAGGGAGATTTATAGGGTGAGCTGCATGAGCCCATATGTTTCACTTTCTTAGGAAATCAGGCTATAAATATGGTGGCTAAGCGTCTCCCGGATAAGAGGCACGAATCACCAACTTTGCAGACGAACGTGAGAAATAAACTGTTTGATTTGGAAAGGTGCCTTGATTTAAAACCCTGCGTGTGCTGCACTCGTACATCAGCGTGCTTTGGAGAGATGGGCTGGATCTGGGGAGGAATTTGGCTCTGGGTTCAGCCCCGTCTCTGTTTTCAGCATCGGTTCCCAAGTTGGCAGCCAGCTCTGGGTAATCTGGCTCTCCTGATGGTTCACCCCACTGTAGGGGATCTCCAGGGGAGTGCTGGCATCTCCCTGCATGCGTTGGTGTCCTGGACTGTGTTATGATGACCTGAGGAGAATAGCTGGGCTGCTCGCGGGAGAATGGAGTCGCTTGTATGAATTAATTGTTGGACCTCTGGTGATGGGTCCTGACCCTGGTGAAGTTAATGGGAATTTTCCTGTTTGATTCATCAGAGCAAGAATTTCATCTCCCAGGGAGGACTTTTCCCTGGCTCTGACCAACGCCTCAGCTCATTGGCATAGTTCTCTCATTACATCATTGTTTTCTTGCTTTCACAGAAATGATTGACCCAGAGAGAAATATTTTACCTGGAAAGGGAGACCTAGAGCTAACTGACAAAGGCAGGGGAGCATCAAAATTTCATGCTGAAAAAAACAGAAGGGCTGAGAGTGGACCTGGACAGCTAGTGGATTTAGGCTGGTGCAGCTCATAGGCAGAAAGCTGTTAGGTGTAGGCAAGCTTATTGCTTTGGGATTATTGCTGGATGATCACAGAGGAAAGGAAGAGCGCCAGAAATGCAGTCCATGGATGAGAAAAGCAGCCTGTCAAGGGCAAAGGTATATGACTTTCAGATCCATTCCCCACCATGTTTAAAAAAAAAGCAAGCCTGGGTTCGTCCTTGGTCTTGCTGCACTGTGGAAGAGGGATGGACCCGGGACAGCCCTGCTGGGTTTTGCATTTCCATTTCTCTGGTGGCT
>NW_009610187.1:30652-46987 GCF_000690535.1 Cariama cristata
TTCCTGCTATGAACCTCATGGGCAAAGGTGTTTGTATGCTTGAGGGGAATCCCTGCTCCTTTTCTGGGTCTTATTTCTCTGGCTGGCCCTTAACAGTGTCTATAAGAACCTGTCACAGAGGAAGAGTAGATAAGAGGGGGGCTTGCCTGAGAAACACAGACCACATATGCCTTTATGTCAAACCAGGTAGTTTCTGCACCACAAGCAATGGAAAAAAGGCTGCCCCCATTACAACTCTTTTCTCTGGGAAGGGAAATAAAGAGACAGAGCCATCCTGCTCTGCTGGGAAGGTGTGGGATGCTGTGTTCACTCCTGGTCAGTGGGAGAGAGTGCATCCCACCATCAGCAGCTTTGCTGAGTGTCAGCAGGAGTCACAGACGGACACTCGCTGTTCTACTGAACTTCAGGTTTATTGCTTTCAGGTAAGGAGAAAGGCAGTTTCTCACCTGAGCATAACAGGTAACAACCAGATGCAAAAGGGGTGATAAACAGTCTGGGTGGCCCAAACTTCTTCTTGTCACGATGTTTCCTAGAAAGTCACAGCAAAAGCAAAAAGCAATGTGTTCAGAAGTTCATGAGTGAATCCACAGCCGTGTTCTCTTCCAGAAGCAACAGCCACAGAAAGGCACAACGTTTCCTTCCCAACAGCAGCTCGATCTTTGTTAGTGGAGCCTGCAGCCCTCCACGTGCTGCGGTTTGCTCCTTTGGGAATCTTCAGTTCTTTGTAGTAGCGCGTGACAAACTTTTGCAACAGAGAATGACGGGTTCAAAGCAGTACCTAGCCAGATATTCACCAGTAATGCACTTTCCAACTCGGCACAAGCCCCCTTCGTGGTTACAGCTGTCTGGTCCATAAGCATCTCCTGTACAAAGAAGCAGCACACTGGTGGGTAAAATGCATGAGGCTTCCTCTGGCACCATGAGCCCGGCCAGCCAAGCCAGCCCTGCGAGCACGCATGGAGTCTGGGCATGCACGGCTGCATAGAGCACACCCGGGATCTCTGTCCCAAAGGACAGCTTCAGACATCTGTGTTAAAAACCTCAAGTTGCAAAGCCAACCTCACTCAAAGAACATTTTATTGGGTAGTTGTTTTTTCAGGATGTTGGCAAGGACCATGCACGGGAGGTCAGAGCGGTTGTCCTTGCCCTACCAAGGAGGCAACTGCAGCCTGAGAAAAGGCAGAAACAGGTTCCCAGAGCACAGGACGTCTCTAGGGCTTCTCCAACCAGTCTGCTCCTGCAAAGGCACTGAGGTACCCCATTTTCACAGCTTCTTCCCTGCTCATTTTTGCATTACCCCAAGGGATTAAGTCACACATTTTGCCAAAGTACCTCACCCACTATCTCATCCAGAAACCTAAGGACACTTTTCCTCAGTACCTACAACTTTTTGATTTGATTACACAGAGAAGAAAGATTATTTCTGTTCCCAGGTACCTCTGTTTACCACCCTCGGCCTTCCTGGTCTTACCGTGACCGGTCAGAGAGATGAAAATTAAAATGAACCAAAGGATCTCCATCGCTTTGGTTCTGCTGGAAATTCGCTGGGCTGAGCGTGAGATTTTGCAGAAGGCTCTGTGTGTTGCTGGCATGCTGGATGGCATCCGGGAAGAGGGAGGGACTAGGCAGGAGTTAATTATATTCCAGTCTCAGGATTAACATTTGCTGCTGAGAAATCCTCCGTGTCGTTCTGACCCAGTGCTGCGGCTCCAAACAACGTTGACTTGTTTCATGTTCACTGGTTATCGGCTTTCTCGATTCCTCTCCCCGGCAGATGGCATTTTGGGCTGGCAGATTGCTAGCTGCAAGCAGTTCGGTAGAAAAAGAGGCTCAGGGGATCCTCTGCCCTTCACCTGCAGCCAGCAAAGTCCTCGGGGAGCTGATGGGTGGGAGGGTGTCAACCTGCAAGGAAAGACTCCTGAGGAGCTGCAAGGAGGAGAATGGTGCAGGCTAGCAGTGATTCGGTTTTTTATCTGAACTCGTGTGAATATTTTCTCCAGCTGAAACCTGGGTGTGATTTTTTTTCCTGCCAAAAAGACCATTCCAGCTTTGGCTTCCGAGGAATTTGGGAGGCTTCATTCCTGAGCGTGCAGAGCAGGGAGCACTGGTGGAGGAGGTTAGCCAGTTAGCTCAGCAATGCACCAGTTGGCGGTAATTCTGTGATAGATGTGCAGCTCTTGCTGTAAAATCAGCCTGTGATATTCCAGCTACCCTTGCCCGGCTTCTGCCCCTGCCTGGTCCTGCTGTTTGCTGTCCCTTCAGCCGCATTAATATAACTAACTGTGTGAATACATCCTAAACTGGACAGTTGAAAGATCAAGGTTAAAAATCCCTTCTCCTAAAAAATGTAGTTCAGATGCACTCGATAGAGTCAAAGTTTGCTGTTCTGGATCAGCAGGCATGAAAAGCTTGATTTACATCACTTGAGATGCATAGGTACTGTAAATTTCTGCATGAGTGACAGTCGCAGACAAGACACTCTGGAAGCCCAGCATGATACCCTGGGTGTTCTCAAGAGGCACCAATATCTAGCTGTGGGCAACTGAGTCTGGCCCTAAAGCCAAGGACAAAAGACAGATTTAATCTGTCTCTAGGCTCAGATGGGTTAAAGCGCCTTGTTCAAAGGCTGACCAGTCCTGATCTAGGGCAGTCAAGTGCTGGCAAACCCTCCATTTTCCTTGTCCACTTAATGTTCTGATTACTCCATTACTCCAGGGTCACCTTCTGGACCAGAAACAGGTCCAAGCACGCTCTTGGAGTGAGAGCTGGTCCCTTAGGAGTGGGACTGTTCCCTTGGCTCTAGAGCAAGGAGCTGGTCTGGGACCTTTACACAACAGCTTAAACACTGCAGTGTTTGGACTTGCCCCCTTGGGCTATGTGGTGGGCAAACCTGCAAGGCAGGTCTGGCAAAAGATCTCGCAGCTGCGGACCACCTCATGCTGGAGAGATACTGATCTCGGAGGGACAGCGGAGTCAGCAGACTGCTTGTTGCAATCTGATAATTTCCAGATGAGCCTGCTCAGGTTTTGCAAAGGGCAGAAGTTTTCTACCTCCTCTCTCCAGGGCATTTTTTTGATGTGTTGCTTTTTCACTCCAACAGAGGGCTGTGGGCTTGATTTTTTTCCCTGTAGCCCCCTCTCAAGCAACATTGCTTCCCTCTCCTCATCCTCTTCATGACTGATGGCAAAGCCTGGCTTGTCCCACATGTGGCTGTATGCTGTATCCTCATCTTCCTCGTGTGAGGGTGAGATGTACTTTCTCTTGAATGGGTTGTAGGACTGCTTGCTGCTCCTTACTTTCTCTGAGACTGGAAGGTGAGTGGCAGGTCAGGACCCTTTCTACACTGCCCCACATGCTGGTCCACTCACTCAGGATGCAGGGAAATGAAACAACCCTGGAGCTGAAAGGGCTTTCTTGCCTGTGGCCCATGACAGTATCGATCAGATCAGCCTTGCAAAGAGAGTTTGGAGGGTCTTTGTGATCTAAAGAGGGTGCACATCTGGATATCTTTTGTGTCTGAATGATGAGACGAGAGTCCACATGAAAGAAGCAGGACGTATTGCAGTCTCACCAAAAAAGAACGCCTCACTTTTTTGGTTTTCACCTGTGTGAAATAATTATTTGCTTTTTGAGACAGCAGTTCCCAAAAGGGACTTGTCCCACTGATAGCACACAAATACCTGCACCTTGTTAGAATCAGTTAAAAAACAGGTTTGAGGGGACTTCTACAGTGCATCCTCCTGCATAAAGCATGGTCATCTTAAAAATCTGCATTCTCCCTAGGGCATATACACTATTGATTTACTGTGCACAATACATACATTACAGACCTGTGGATATCTAAGTACTATCGCTGTTAATATCATCTTCTCTGTGTTCCCTGGACCAAGTGGTGTGGACAGGCTCATCGCCACGGCATGTGATTCTGCGTGTGGCTTTCCATTTACAAGCACACAGTTGGCTCACTCCAGAGTGGAAGTGGGGTGTAAATGGTTATGAATGCAGGACAGACAATCCGGTGCCCAACACATCCTTGCAAAAACAAGCGGTGGACCAACGTACTGGTGCAGATGCACCGTTGTGTTAACTGCAGGTTAACTCAGCCTTCAACTGGAGAAATTAGAAAGCCAGCAGTCATGACTGGGAGCTGCTGGGAACATGGAGATGATGCTCAGAAGCAAACACTTTTTCGTCTACATTTTGAATGAAACTTTTGCCATTAATAAACTAAAACTTACCACGGAGGGAAGCACAGACTGCGTAAAGTGGTTTTAGATAAGACCATTTTAGATAGATTTGCCCAGTCACACAAGAAGGCTTCCCATAGGTAGTACCTGTGCTCAAGTGGGTGCAGTTTATTCGTAGAAATAGGGAGGTGGGGAAGATCAGTTGACTGGCATCCTGCTTTGGAGAATGGGAGTTGGATAGTGTAGACACAGCCTGACCGTGCCAGTTGGACAGTCCTTGTTTCCGTCACTTTAGCAGAAAGAAAAGATATTGTCTTTCCTTCTATTAGGAAGAAAAGGAAGGAAGGAAGAAAGGAAGACAGGAGAGGGAGGGAGGTGAACTTTGGATTACAAGGGGATGTGGTTTCCAAGGACATTACAGCAAAGTTTCTGTGGATTTCTGTGTGGGGGTGTAATAGAGAGACATTCTGCCTCTTTCCATATATATATGACTGTTATGCCTGTTTATTTATTGGTTTTTGCCTTTGTTATATAAAGAAACATGTCACCTCTTGTTAATTGTACACTTTGCATGCTGAGAAAACCAGACATCTTCTCTGCAACACTAGGAAGAAAACTTGTTTGTTTTCTTGTCCATGCATTTCTGTGGTTTTCTGCAATTTCGTGAGGTCTTTATTACACCTCTGTGCAGCACTTCCATCCTCCGTGAGGGCAAAGTCCTGCTTGTCTTGCAGACATTTCATTTCTGGAGGTACACAATGACCTCCCTTATCTTGACAAGTATGGAAGTTTGACGTTGTGTCTGCAATGAAAAGGATTTAGGTCAAAACAGAAAGCATTACACCACCATCTGAACCAACCCATAGAGTCACAGATTCATACAATGGTTTGGGTTGGAAGGGACCTTAAAGATAACAAAGTTCCAACCCCCCTGCCATGGACAGGGACACCTTCCACCAGACCAGGTTGCTCACAGCCCCATCCAACCTGGCCTTGAACACTTCCAGGGATGGGGCATCCACAACTTCTCGGGGCAACCTGTTCCTATGCTTCACCATCCTCAGTGTGTTTTGCTAACTTTAGTAATCTCCTCCCCAAATGTTGCCTGCCTGGGCAGGGTTTCCACCCGTACCTATGCAGCAGGTCTTCTGACGCCGAGAGCAAGTTCCAAATGCAGCAAATGGCTCTGGGCAGGATCTTGAATGGAAGCAGAAATCATGGTATCCAACACAACGTGAGGTGTCTTTAGGCAAGCCAAGACCTACAGGAAGAATGAGATTCCCAGGTGTGCTGCAGGATCAGTCCATTTCTCATGGGCTTCCTCCTACTGAAACCCCATAGACCACAATTAGGGTCTGATACAAATACCCTCAAAGACCGGGGCAAATTTTCCAAAAGATTTGAGAAGCCTCATGGGACCTCACAGGATTCCAAGGCAGGCCTTTGTACAACTAGAGGAAAATGTAGCCGTTGATGGCAAGTCTCTGAACGTATCCTGGGCATGGATGTTGAAGTGAGTAGGGGCAGCCCCACCTTCAGATGCTTCTAAGTTCTGGGACTGCAATGCTGCACACTGGTCATGCAAGGGAGAGCATGGTGCTCATATGCCCTGAGATGTACCTATGACTTAAAAAAAAAATTAAAAGCTGGGATCTGGCCCAGTAAACAGGGACAAGTGGTTTGCCCAGTTCCTTTCTTTTCTGAAAGCCTTACTCCGAGACAGGGAATTTCACTAAGCATGAAGAAGAGCTAGGCTAAAAGCACAATCAGTAAATGAATCAGTGCAGCAGAAAGGCTGATAAAGGGCATCCAGCACATTCAGAGAGCTAAAGGAAAATTCACTGGTGTAGTTCAACTTGAGTAATGTAAGGGAACACCTCTGCCCCTCTCCTGCCATACACAGAGGAGACAATTTATGACCCTGGGGGAAGAAAAGGCAGATAATTTCCATGCTACCATCTTCCAATAGTGCCAGAAAGTGGCATAAAGAGACTTCAGAGAGTCATAATGAGCCAACACCCAGCAGAGGCTTCTGTGGAGAGGTTCTGGTTTGACACCTGGACACCATAGCTTCATTTTTCACTTCTGCTTCTAGACTGAGAAATAGGGAATGGCTCTAATGAAAGGAGCTGAAGAGCATGGAGGCGTACATTCTGCACCACCACACAAGCTAGTTGTACCTCCTACACAGGCAGACCCCAGTGTGGGTCTTGCCCCTTGCCTGGAACAGCCTGATGGAGGAAGAGGAGAAGAGCCATGAGGCAGAAGAGCTTCATGGTGGAAGGTCCCAGCTGCAGCACAGAGACAGGGCCACGATGCCAGAACTTTTGAGCAGGGGAGGAAGGAGCACTCTTGCACTTATCAGACTGTGCAAACAGACCTTGGCAGTGATGAGTGTGGAAGGCAATGAGCACAGCTTGACCGTTGCACATGGCTAAACCTGAGCAATGGCAAAGAGTCACAAAAAACTTTAGAGAGGTAACTATATCTCCCTACCTGGCCAGTAGGAAGGCTGCTTCTCAATACCAACCCACGCAGAGAGCTTTGTTATTTGTTACTTTCAAAGATCAAGGTGGTTGGTAATGGACCACCTGGAGAAAATTTTGGTGGGAGAGAAGGCACTTGAGAGTGCCAGAAGACTGTTGATGATGGTAAGTATAACAGAAGGTCCAAGTTTCTGCTGGAATGTTTGCAGTCTCCATTCATCAAAGTGAATCAATGATTTTTTGCCTCATTTCCTTAACTGAAAAATAAAAATTTGAATCAACTAAACAACCAATTTTCTTTCTGAAAATATTAATTGGTTCATATTAGGGATTCAATTCAGTTGCTCAAATATGTAGGCTTAACACATGTGGGTTGCTCCAGAGTATCCAAAGAATCTCATGGGACTATCCAGTAAGACACAGGACCTCTGGGACAATCTGCATACGACTAGAGGGGCAAATGGACGGCCATATGTATGACCTAACTTATTTAAAATGGCACCAGACACTCCTATGTGGTCAACTGACTGAAGCTTAATGGTGATGGTCAGCGCTACACTCAGATACTGAGATGTAAACATCTACAGTGGATGGGGCTGCATGGGAATGAGATGTTTAATTAGTGGTTCTAGGACTCACATCCCCTGTTTGGCTATAGTAGGACCCTATGAGCCAACACATATGCAGAAAACTGCACTATAGATACCTGTACGTAGCTGGCCACGTCCAGAACTAAGGGCATCTATTGTCATTAAAGATGCCTCAGGGATCCCATCTGGCCTCCAGCTGCTGCTCCATGAGGGTGCAGATCCAACATAGTTCCTGCATGATACCTGCCAACCCCAGGGAGACATCGACATTTCTAATGTCACAGGACTCTAGTCTCTATGTATGGGCAACTGGGTTAACTCCTGAATGTTCTCAATTGTGAACTTCTGGTTTTGGTCATTTTGTAAGGGAAAAAAAAAAAAAAAGAGAGAAGGTTATAGAATTGTTTGTAAGATCAAAAAGACTGATACAAAATAAAGGACTTCTGGTGGCAAGGAATCCTGTCCCCAAATGCCACTTTGTCAGCTAGAGCACTCCCTGTGTAAGCCAGGAGACCCAGGGCACTGTCCCTACTCCAGCAGATGTACGGGGTTTTTTATATCACATACAGCAGGGTAAAGAAGGTAAAATGAACACTTTCCTTTAGTACTTGATAGTCTGAAAAGGAGCAATAATGGGTTTAAATAGCCCAGGGTAAAACAGAACTGGAGCTAGGTCTCACATATCCTAGCCATAGAGTTGTCACATGAAAAAAATAGTAACGTCCCCCTACCCAGCAGCGTTGTAGACAACAGCCCTGAAAAGCCTTTCTTCTGTGTGAATTGTTTCAGTGAATGCAAGCCACATCTACAACTTGCCTTGGCGTAACAGAAACCGGATTTATTTTTAAAGAGCAAGCCTACCCCTAATTTTCATGCTTAGGTATCTAGTTTCAGGTATCTGAATATGTATGGATTTAGATACCCAACTGGTTTAGGTTTTTTCCTTTTTGAGAAACCTAGCTGAGAGACTCCGTTGACATTTCTGGTAATGGGAAGTGTAGAATGTATTTTTTCCCAAACTCTTCATCTTATACATTAATCGAAACTGTTAAATCATCCACATAATTGTCTTCAGACAAACTGGGAATATTTCATGAATGATACGTATGTATTTTTTTTCTCAGTCATTATGACAAATATAAGTTACAGCAGAAGCTTAATAAAATATTAGTTAACGAAATGAAGTATAATCTTAATAAAATATTAATCCTCCTCCTTTGTGTGAGATACAGAAATATGGCACATTGCCAGAACAACGTGTCTCAATTTGTTATATTTATAGTGGATAAAATTGGAATCTTTCCCTTGAAATGAAGTTACTGCACCTAGCAGTGTGAGGTTAACTCCAGAAGGAAACCAGGGAATGTACGTGCTCAACATCAAAAATAGAAGAAATAGAAGAAAAATTGTTTTACTGAAGAATCATGAATGAGCCTAAGTTTAAGAGCAGAGATATCTTTGAAGCTAAGAACACATCTCCTTTTTCTTTTCTTTATTCTTTGGGAACATAGAATATTCCTGGGTATTTCTTAAGGCACCCGTATTTGTTATAGGAGCAGCTTCCAAACAAATATTCATTTACGTGGCAGTAATGTCTGCAGCTTCCTCTTAGACCACACCAGAAAGCGTCCAAGGTGTCCCAAGTCCTGCTGCCTGCACAAAGAAAACATTTTGTACTCTGATGAGAAGGGATAAGCACAAAAATGTTATCATCAGATCAATGGGTTTGTGGTTAGGTTGCTTGCAAGTAATCTACAGTCTGCGTTGTGTGTATAGCTGAACTGAGTGATGCATCAAGCTGGAAAACAGAAAGGGGTTTGATGTGAAGTGAACTGGGACTTCTCCAAGTTACTGCTATGAAATTGCCGTTGGAAAAAAACCCAAACGCTATTTCACTTAACATGAAAATTTCCGTTCATGCTGACGTGAACCTTTCTGTGCTGTGCAGGTGTAAGACACAAAGGAAATAAGAGTTGGGTCTTTGGAAACCCCTCCATGAAGTGGTGCTGCCTTCATTTTAACCTGGCTTTTAAGCAGCAGAAAGAATCAAACTCCAGCCTGTCTTCTGTAGATAGAAAACAGCTGAGGAATAGTCAGCATCTCCAGCTGAAGTATCAACCATGCTGTTTTCTCTCCAGAATTATTTAATAAATGTAATCAATATCTGAAAACAGTTTACAGATCCCCTCACAACTCCGTGGCTAAATTGTTGCAAACTCCATAGAAGCATCAAACTCTTATTTCTTAACTAAGAAAGGATCCTAGGTCTACTCTGGGATGGCTAATGGCCTGAGGTAGTCCTCAGGGACATGGCAGACTTAGGTCCAACATTCTCTCCTGCTAGTTTTTGGCATTGCCTTAGCCAACAGACTCTTCTGGAGCAAGTCTCGTGATGTCTCCTGCCGTTCCCTCTCCACTAAAGAAGTAAAGTGCAGGGCATGGATCAGAAAATGGGTGGGCTTCAGCCACATAGTCATAGGTGTCTCAATATAATCTGGGTTTCTGAGCTCCCGTATTCAACAGTGGGTAGGGGATTTCTGTGACCATGAGGTAGTTATCTAGTGATGTTTCAGGCACCCTTGGGTATGAGGGTTGACCGGTATCACACCTCCTCACCCTGTGCAAATGTCTTGAGTACCCCAGATAGCCGAGGGTTCACTAACAGCACCAAATGGCTGTGTTTAGGCAGATGAAGTCTGCTCGTAAGAGCGAGGCAGGGCAGCCAGCAGAGTCAATTCAGGTCATCTTTACTGTGATGTGTACACGTGAGCTGCTGAAAAGGTCTCCAGACCCCACGAGCTGTACAGCCTGTGGGATCCACTGAGATATCTGCATATGAGAGTACAGGGCTGTTTGACGTGGGCCGTGGTACCCTGCCGGGATCCAGCTGCCCATCTAGAAGGTCTCCGCTGTCCCACAGGGTCTGTGTCCCATCTACCCCCTTGAGATGATATCTCAGGTACACTAAGGCATCTCAGTGCACACAAGTGCCTATATCACGCTGTTGGTCTGTGGAGACCATAATCCTATCCCAGCTCTTTCACTTTTCAGCTGGGCTTTCTAAGCATGGAGGGACCACGTAGTCCAGAAGCACTTTCTGTCCTGCCCAGCTTCCAATGGGAGTTCTTTTGAGACCTGGAAAACTCCTCCTGATAGGATCTGCATCCAGACCAGTGACAACTGAGGATATAGGATAACTTTAAAGGGCTGTTTAATGTCTCATTGTACCATAGGTATGGATTAGTCCAGCAAGAAAGCTTACAGGACACAAGAGTGCTCCCCAAACTGATGCACTGCCCACTTATGGTGACCTTCAAAGCTTCTTGGCTCTCAGTCTTTATCATTCCATTGTACATGTTAAGCTTCATTTCCCATGGAGTCAGTAGTACCATGCCACGTGCTTCCCACCTTGCAAGCCAAATCTGCCTCAGACCCTGATCTCCAGGCCACAGTTGAAAGTACAGATCTTGTCAGTGGCTGAGAACTATGTCTCCAGGATGCTGCACTTGCTTGTTTTGCTTTCCAACATCTTGGGAAATATCCAGATGGTTAATTAACCCATTCAGGTCAAGCCCGTGCAAACCACAGGTCATTTTCCATCTCCACTCTTAGGTCACACAGAGCAAAAATCTGAATATTAAAGAACTGAGAAGAACTTACACCTCAGAGACAAAGTAACAGGTTATTAAGGAAAACTGTGCAGATTAATTAAGGTTCTTCTCACATGGTTTCAGTTTGGATGGGTTGTTGTCTTACAGAAAACATACGTGTTGGTCAGAACATATGTGTTGGTCAGAATGCATCAACCCGCACTTCTGCAGACAGTTCATTGGGTTTCACAATGCATTTAAGTAAAAGCTTGTCGAAATTGCCAGAAAGTCTCCCCAGGGCTGAGTCATTATGTCCCACTGTTCTCCCACACCTCAATTCCTCAAATGCTACTGCCTTACCCCAAGAACAAGGTGTTACAGCAGTCTGGAATTAACCAGCTTGGTTTGTGCTCAGGCTGCTAGGATTTAATTTCCATGGAACATACTGTATGATTAAAAACACTGTTTTTCTACTTAAAAAGTAAGATCTTGCCATCTTAGAAGTGATCAGCACTGCAGAGCTCATGCTGTTCTCTTCAACTGGATCCAACGCTTTAGGGATGCCCATAAACTAGAAATGAGTATTTGTCCACTCTGTTCCAGGGAGTCCTGAGGAAACGCTTTGCCACTTTTCTGGCTTTTCAAGGATAGTTTGACAAATAAAAAGGACCTTTTTTTTTTCTTCAAAGCACCTTTCACGGAAGAAAATAGACTTATTTGCTACATCTATGGATGGGATGCCCATTACTCCTTATTGCTTTCTCTTGGGAACCACTGTTCATCACAGGACATAGAGCAGGGTCATACATGAGATGCAGATTATCAGAGTTTGCAGATGTCATGAGCAGCACTCTCACTTTCACAAGTGTACAAAGAACAGAGGGTAAGTGAGATTCATGGTACAGTTTTCATAAGGATCTGTCTGTACAGGGTTTGAACTGTACTGCCAACAGTCATATTGAAATGGTAGCTGACAGCACAGATTCACCTTCAGAGCAGAAGAAACCAGTGTCACTTACTTGAGCCTGTGTCTATAGATGATATTTATTGATGTTGTTCTGACCCAGTGGCCTGGGCCAACAATATAAACCTTCCCCTTAATCAACGTGCATTGTTCTCTGCCTTTCTGGTTTCTTTGTTAGCTTTTCATTTCAAATTTGCAAGCATCATTGACTCTCCTAGGCAGTCATGTGGCGGGAGAGATGTTTATGTCCATTTTCAGGCATTCCAGGGAACTGGATGAAACAAAGACCTTGACAAGAAAACTTCAGCTGGCTCAGGTTCCCACTGAAGCCAAGGGGAATATCTCAGCTCTCAGACAGGATCCAATACTGTACTTTGTCAGGCTGGAGCAGGAACTCAGCTCTATAATTCTGCAAAGTTATTTTTAAAACTGCAAAAAATGGTCTTGTTCTGTTTAACAATGGACTGGAAATGTTTGATTTTTTTTTTTCCCCATGGGAGGTGAAGGACAAATGCAAAACCTCAAGTATGTTAATAACCTGGTAAAGAAGGAGTGATTGCCCAATAAGCTTACATTCAAAACCCTTCCCTATCATTTCCAGCTATTACACATAAATATCCCTGCTGTCAGGTTATAAGCATTTATACAATCACAACCCTCTCCAAATTATGAACAGAAATTTTATCCCAGAAAAAAATCTTCAGATCTGGAGTACCATCTCAGTCTACTTTGATGCCTCTGCACTTTATATGCTCTTGTTTGTTCTCCTCCTCACCCAGGTTATCCTAGGTAAGAGACATGTTTTATATAGATCACAGAAGTACTTACACCTGGGGAAATCTCTGCCTCCTGCCCAGTGATCAGTTCTGCAGCTGACCTACAGCTGGGGCTGGAGAAGGTCACTGACCCTTCATATCGTCAACAGCCTCCTCGTGCTCAGTGTTGCAATAGTCACAGGCAAGGTCTGTTCCCAGTTCATCCAGTTTACCAGCAGACAGGACTGCTGGAGACCTTTTCATGCATTTCCATGCAGGGTGTGAAAATGCAAGCAACTGCAGAATTCGGAGCAGGGTTGTTTTAATCACTGTTGTAGTCATTAGCATTAGTAAGATGAACCACTCGTGATTTGGGCTCTTCTGTTTTATGGCTTTTGGTGAAGTATGTCTCACATCACACACATGCAAATTACAAGTGGGGTTGCCCTCACCCCACTTGAGTTGTCTACAGTTCAGAGCCTGCCCTGGAGCCACTCATGTGGCCAGTGTCCCTTCTACAGTGTGATATTCTGGCAGACTCCTCCAGTTCTTGCTTCTCTCCATTGACTGCAAAGGGAATGCAGAACACTAGTTCAGATGGAGGGATCTGTGCTGTCAACCTCCAAAAGAGGTGGGATGAAACTCATTCCAGCGGTCTAATCCCAAATACATCCCTGTGTGGAGACACTTACTTTAAATGACTAAATCTTTGAGCTGACTCCCACCCTCAGGTAGGATTCAGTTCCCTGGATATAATATCACTATAGATGTCCAGGAGCATCCGAGATATTTGCACGGGACAGAGGTCAGTGGGACACTCAATGCTTCTGAAGAGGCAAATAGAGACCAGGCGGCATATGCCATAACACAACACTAGATACCTCAATGAGCCAGCTGAATCTCTCCCATTATGTCCTGCAACTGGAAATTAAGCAAGTACCAGAAGGGGACAGAGGAGGAGAGGTGTCACTGCGAGGTGGTCAGCGGGGAGCAGGCAGCAGGTGAAGATCCCCATGAAGCCACATCTGAGGCTGCACTTCTAGAAAACGGTGGGCTGATGGGGGGAAAGTCTAACAGAGACCAGTGGGATTGAATAGACAAAAAAAAAAATATGGGCTGTGGAGAAAGAACTGTATTTCCAGGAAGGACATAAACTGAATTTCCAGCCTGGTCTAGGGATGGAGGATCCTTCACTGAGCAAAACACATCTCCAGCCTGGCCTGGCAGCTTGTGGAGCCCATGAGCGAGTTCATGGCTCCCTCTCGTGGGAAGCCTTCCTGGTGGAGGAAGGGACAGCAAGGCCCTTCTCGGGGGACAGGGTTTGCTCCGATGGACAGGTAGGTGGGTGCCTGCCTCATCGCTCCATCTTCAGCACTGGTAAATCACAGAGCAAATGCCACGACGATTACTAATACGTTTGGAGAGCAGGGATGGGTTTTGATTTCAGACATTGAGTTTTAGGGACTGGAGTGAGTCACGTTCAGGATAAGTTTATAACTACTAAGTTAACTTTTTTCTGACATCATATCATTTTATAGCATTTATATAACTTTAAAAACTTTGAAACTATAGTAATAATGGGAGCTCTGCTGCCTAGTGCACAGGTAGGCATCTTTCTTGTAGACACATTCAAGTTTCTAAAGCAGCATCCCACCCCAGGAGACCTTCCCCTAGTGCTTCAAGCCTTGCTAATCAGTGCTGCCTCATACAGTCAGAGATCAGTAACCACACGATGCCAGTTATTTTTCTTAAAAAATAAAACTTATTTTCAAAAGCTTGAAAATGCAGGATTTCAGAGAGTCTTCTGCTGAGATTTCGTTTTTCACAGGAGAAGAACATCTCCATGTACAAATGTACCCTACCACTAGCCCAGGTGAGAGTGCTGTGACTTGCTCTCAAACAATTATCCACAAATAGAAATTTAATAAAGTTCAGCAGTGGTCTTTCCCTCCAGATGAATATTGTATATCTCATGTGTTTATACACAGCACACACAGATGGTGGACAAGTAGCTCACTGGCTATGCAATTCAAGCATAGCTAGATAACTATATCCACTGCAGAAAACAAATGCATCTATTAAACCATCAATTATGCAACCCCTCATTTGGGAGCTGTGATTTTTATTTGCATGTATAAACCATTTTCTCAATTTTTGTCCTCTTTTCTCAAGGGTGGATCATTCTTAATAACAGCAATAAATTTGACATTGCATCACAAACTTGTACACATATTATTTTCTTTAAAAGGAACGAGACATATCAGTAACAGTGTCAGAGCTGTAGCTCTAAGGTTTTTAATATGAGCTCCGGGGCAAAGAGGAACTGAGTGCAAAGATGCCAGAAATTGTGACATAAGGGTGAAGGTGAGGCAGTGGGGAACAATGTGGGAGGCAGAGCAAAGCAAAGATGGGTTGAGCAGAAAAAAACATGCTCTGGAAGACAAAGGGAATGGGACAGATGCCTCTATCCTGCCTCTGTCCAGTCTGCAGGAGGTCCAGATGAAATGAGACATTCGTGAATGAGGTGTAACAACAACAGTTTTTGAGAAAAATACCTGATGGATTTCTGATAGAAAAATGTCTTATTGCTTGCAGAATACATGACAGAGAAAGAGGATAAGCCAAAGCCAGGGAAAAACCCAAGGCTAGTTACCCACCACTTCCAGAAGGACACCAGGGCAGGCTGATCCCCATCACCTCCACCATGGCCAGGCTGCGGGCAGGATTAGGGCTGGAGTCTCCTGGTGCTTTGTCCATTGCACTACTGACCCCAGCCCCTGCCCACGTTGTGGCCCCACCATGTCCCTGCCCCAGCAAGCCTGGTACCCAACAGGCTTCCTCCAGCATGCTGGGGTGAGCATGGAGTTGAAGAGGAAGAAGGAAGGTTTCATCTCCTCTCTGACACCCTTGGTCATGACAACCTTGCGCTAACCATCCATGGGGAAAGGACTGGGCAGCCAGAGCTGCTGGTGGACCTTTTCTGCACTGTTGGTGGACCTTGCCTGCACTGATGGGATGTCTTGCTTTCCTTGCAAGGAAGGAATGGCCCAGCTGCCGTTCCCACGCAACACAGGGTTGAGCCTGGGGCAGGACATCAGAAGCTATAGTGTCCAGCTGTCACTGGACTGAGGCCAGGGGCTCTCTGCTCTTAACACCAATTCAGGGTACATACCCAAAGCCCACCTCGGGCTGTGCTGCAGGAGGGGATCTGGTCCCTTACCTGTGTTCTGCCCTGGGATGCCATTGGCCCTCGCAGCATCCCTGAGCCTGGCTCCCACCTGCACAGACCCTGCAGATCACCTCATCCCACCCTGCATGGTCATCCTCCAGACTGGACTCCTCTTTGCGGCCAGGCCTTGGCCACACCCTTCCCTTCCATAGCTGCACCCTTGCTGGAGAGTGCACAGACACCCCTGGGGTGGTCCTCGTGGAGAGGACATCCCCACCGCCCAGGTAGGGTCCGTACCAGGGAGCTGCATCCCTCCACCTCGACCTCGTGGCGCAAGGGCAGCGCGTCTGACTCCAGATCAGAAGGTTGTGTGTTCGAATCACACCGGGGTCAGCCTCGGGGCACCACTGCCCACCCTCTGTATTGCCCCTGCTTTTCTGGGGGGATGCTCTGCCCGAGGGGCAGGGCTCTGCAACGCATTGGACAACTAGCCAAAGCACAGAGCTGTGTGCTGGGTGTCTGACACAGTCTGCCTCATCAAGAAGCAGAAGGGCCTGAAGTCTCATCTCCCTCAGGAAGGTGCAAGAAGCTTCA
>NW_009610188.1:0-3101 GCF_000690535.1 Cariama cristata
TTATTAATATTATATAATAAATTACACAATGTTATAATTAGGTAATACTAACATTATATTATAATGTTATGCATTATAACCACAATCTATTAACATTATTATCAATATATTAATCAATATATTAATTTACCCATCATTTGCACATGATTTCTGTTGTTACTATGTCAGTGGCAGTCTCTAAAGTGAAGATGAAGTGAGACTGACTAAAATTTAGACCCCGTACACAGAGAGGGAAAATGGTTTTGAAATAAATGAGCTTATCCATATGCTATACACGCGTGTATTATGTAGATATACATAATCTGCAGTGGCAATGTATCCAGTTCCATCCATCCAGACAACTGCAGATTGCAGACACTGTGAACATGTAATGCCGCCTGCTTTCAAACCAACTATTGTCTGGCTGAAGTTCTAACACGCACATGGCATTAGTGCAAGGTTTCAAGGTTTTTAAGGTACTCAGCCATTCCTGTCCTGCAGCAAGTCACCAGCTGCTAAACACTTTTGAGACTGTGTCGCAAAGGGAGATGCTGACAGATTCAAACCATGCAGCTTTCAAGGCTAACACAAACTAACATTTCCTCTTAATGCCTGTGCCAGTAATTAGGGGCTCTTTTTCCAGGACTGAGTCATCATCTTTTGATAATACACTGTTTAAAACTAATTCAGTGTTTGAGTTAGCAGTATAACTATCAATAACCACATGCTATCGTTAACAATAATAAATAAGGTTCCTCTTGCAAGAGAAGTCAATAATGATTAACCAAGAGTGGCCCACCTCGTGCTGATAACGCAGAGATCCCTACAGTTTACAGATGTGTGCCTAACTCTCTTTGACAGCAATCTTTTTCTTTTTAAAAGAATATGAAAACACATTACCTTAAAGAGCTAGGTTTCCATAACTTGTGAAATACTTTGTAAGCCCCTGTAATTGAAATGACATGTGTAATTGCCATAACATGCAATCATTCTGACAAATAACGGCTTATTTGGCCATGGTACCGGCAGACACGGAACCCCTCTGAATTACAGTTTAGCAACTTGGCACAAAGGATGCCGAAACCATAAGTAAAATTAACCTATTGCTTCAAATCAATGGTTTTCAAAGTGTTGTTATCTCACAGTACTGTCATGCTATGTGTTTTTGCTAGCCCTTCTGAAAAAGAAACAACTCCTAGCTCATGGCAACTACAAAGGAGTGTGTGTGTACATGTGTGTGTAAATACATACAGAAAAGTGTCACAGAATGGGTTCTTCAGCCCACCCCAATTTTTGGGTAACTTCTATGATGTGTTCATCTATGTAGATCCCTACAGCTGTTGACTCTGAGCTATGCTTCCTGTTTAGAGTTCTTGCAGCTCTAAAGTCTCCAGGTTCTTTACATTCTTGACCTACTCACCTCTTGGTTAGCTCCCATTTCTATTCTGGGAAAAACTTGAAGCACTCAAGGAAGGAACAGTACAGCTTCAGGCTCTATTTTTTCAGACCCTTTCTTCAAGGTTTTAGGTTTGGTTTTTTTGATTCACAAATAAAACCAGAACATGAAAGGCAAATCCAGTAGAACACTATGTAACAGATGTCCTCAATTCTGCCTCCATTAGCCAAGCTGAAGGGTAGAACACGTATCTTTTCTCTAATGCTCTGTCTTGATTAACTGTGTGATAAGTTAGTTCATCTGTTTGCTCTTTCTTGTAGCATCTTTATTCTGTGTTAGTTGATAGGAAATGTAGTTACAGGAAAACCCCCAACAGTCATATCAACAGCTTTCTCTCAAAAGCAAGAGAAATGGAAAGACGCTGTATTTTGAGCACAAACATTATGTTGGCACTTCCTACACGTTTCAAGCACACAGAAGAAGTCTCCTGAAGACTCTCTAAGCAGCTTTCCACCTCCATGGCCCAACAGTGCTTTACAAATGAGACCTCTCGGCTTTGAGAAGGCAGTAACATCACTCGTTACAGCAAACAAGTATTTGAAGTGAAAAATCCTTAGCTTTTTGTTTTATCTCAATGAGCAAATGTTTACCATATAACATTTCCTAAAGGAAAAAAATAATTATATTATTTCATATTTGACTGTTAACAACATTTTCCAATGGGATCTCTAGACCTCCCTAGACACAAATACATATAAACACATAACCTCAGCCCTGAAAATTTTACAGTATGAACAGACAAAATAAAGAAGGAATCATCCCTAATTTGCAGACAAGGCTTAACATATGAGTCACTCGCTAAGTCTATAGCACAGCTAAGAACCAAATACAAGTCCCTTATTATCCAGCCTAATGCTCCAAAAGACACAAATCTCCTAGTTAAAATTACTGCTCTTGTTTTCTTCAGATTTTCTGGGTCTGACTGTTTCTAGCTTTTCAGGGAGGAATTATGATTTATCCAAATCAATGCTTAGTCTGAAAAGGCAAAAGAAAACCTGACAGGTCATGCAACTCGTTGTTAAAATTTTTTAAAAATGCATACGATTGCATAAAAACCCCAACATTTCAACATCTTTCCTCTGGGAGCATATTCCATGATATTTTAGAATATTTTTGTCAGTTTTTAAATAAAATCAATGTGTGCAATAAATCTTCATCTACAAGTTATTGCTTGTTTTTGTTTCTTCTCCACTCAGAAAGAAGTGTCTCTTAGTAGGCAACCATCAAAAACTCCCAGAAAAGCTTAATGCTGATTAAAATCGTTCGTACATTTTCTCATCCACTGTTAACTGACTGCAATATCTACTTTATTCTGTCGTTGTTTTCAATGTAAAAGCTATAAAAGGAACACACTTTCTTATCCTTCTGAGATTCTTCATTCTTTCCGAGTGTTTCTTATATCAAGAACCTTAAATATCAGTAACTTCATAATAAAGCTGATTTGCTTCTCCAACACATTTACTCTTCCTAATTCTTTTTCCAAAAGAAAATGACTTACCAACACAGATCAAGTGAATTAGAGCCCATAAATAACCATTTGGATCAAACTGCAATAAAGAACATCTACATAAATAAATGCACGTCCATGTAAACATACATATCGCTATTTCCCTGCAGTTAGCTTCACAAAGGAAGTACAGCGAGTGGAAGTTATGCTACAGGGAAA
>NW_009610188.1:3132-19742 GCF_000690535.1 Cariama cristata
GAAAGAAGACTAGGAAGACTGAACTTTTTCCTGTCCCACTTAGAGACCTGGCATATGCCAGTCACCCAGGCTTTCAGCTAGTTTTGGTGACGATAGCTCTACTTCTTTCAGATAGGTACACCATTTTAAACAATCTGAGAATATGGACCCCAGTTTGCTTAGTCTTGTATTGGCAGTCAGGGAGGGGCAAGAGGATCAGAGGAACATCTCTCAGGTTTTTGTCTTGGCTCCTTTCTCCTCAGCCCCTGCAGCAGCTAAGCAGTCTCTCTCCCCAAGACTCTCACTAACCACAGAGTATCCAAAAGAGTTCTTTACACAGATATCTGCGTCTGAGCAAGGCAGGCTCTTTTCACAATCAGTGAGGAAAAAATACACATTTTTGAGAAGAGTTCACCTGGCATATTTTAGATGTCTGCTTTCAGGGGAGACAAATTACACACCAGAAGTTGCTCCTCTGCACCGTGGACCATGAAGGTGCAACACTTCTGATGGCTACATTTGATCAGATGCATCCAGACAAGTTCCTAGATTCATCCCACCTGACTTCAGGTATTAACTGAAGTATCTAAACCAAGGAAGTAGCCTTCCTAAGTCTCCAAAAGAGAAAAGCACCTCCAAGGAACAGATCTTTGCTGAACTGAGCTCCTCTCTGGATGTACTTCCTTTCTTTCTCCAATAGCTACAGGAAGCATGTAGAGTGATTACAAAGCTAATTTAGGAACCTTCTGAAAGTACATGCAATTAATTCAAATCTAAGTGATTCACTCTAAGCCCTATATGAAGTTAAACTATGGTTTCCCCAGCCACCAGCTTCACCAAAGATGTGCATGTCTGCAGTGCTCAAAGGTTTTACCATGATGCAAACACATTAAAACCTGCAAGATTACAACACAGCAATAGGCCACACTTACAATTCCTTTGCAGGAATCCCACTCTAGCTTAAAAGTAAAAGCTGCATCCCTCATATGCTAATAAGATGTCAAACATCAAGATCTAACCAGAGCTGTTTTACAAAGTAGAGCTCACCTGCGTGTCACATAAAGGAAGGCACACTGCTGCTACCAGCAGGAACAGCACACTGTGGAGAAGAGAAAAACAACCGAACAAGACAAAAAACTCATAACCTGGATTTGTACTCTCAGTAAAGTATAGGCAATTCCACTCAATTTTACACTGACATTTCATTTGCTTAATTTTTATTCTATGTTTTAAAAGTAATTTCTGCCACCAAAATTAAGTTTTACATCATGCACTCTTTGTAACTTATACACAGCAAAGTTGTATGAGAAGCGAAGCAGCACAAAACATCTCAGCAGTGATGAAAACAAGTTTTTTGGTAGGGAATATTATTCTTCACTTGCCATCTGGTTTCCCTAGGCTGCTTCAAAAAGCCGAAATCAACCAATTTCTGGCTGTGAACGGCTCCCAGAAAGTTCTTTCATTAAGGTGAATTGCCTATTACAACAGTTCCAGCAGGGGTGGCTCCATTAAAAGGTATGCTGTAACTCCAGAACACAGAGCAAAGTGGGACTGAGTGGTATTACGCTAGAAATGGCTTAAGGACAGTACAAGCCCTCCCCTAGTCCACCGAGTGGGACTAAATAAATTCTCAACCTGTGACTAACTTAGTATTTCTACAGGCTACACTGAATACACTGATGTGGAATTTCTGTGGACTGTCATTATTAATAATAACAAACTTTTGCTTTTGCAGCTTATTGCCCTGCTCTCTAGGGTCACAGGAAAAGATAGAATAACGATGATAAAAAACCTGGTATCCTTGACAATAATCCAGTGGTGAAAACAAGGCCACAGTAAGTCAGATAATGGAAACAACAAGGAGAAATTAGGAAGATGGTGCCTTTAAGTACATCAAATAATAACCCAACATTATCCACTCTAAGTACAGCTAAAAGATTACAGAATGTGGAAGACAGCAAATAAGCATTCTTCATGGGGATGGGGGAGTAGAATGAAACTTTTAATACATGACTGGCTGACTTCTCTTTGTCCCTTTCTATCTTCTTTTTGAAGCCTAAACAACTAGGGCCAACGAGGGTTGGTAGGTTGTATAGCTTAATATGAATGATTCCAGCAGAACCAAGTATCACTCGTCTTTTCTTTCTTTAGCTATTTTCTATCACATTAATTATCTTTCTCTTACTGTTTACGATTACCCACTGGAACTTCAAACCCAGTTTCCATGTCCTTTCCCAAAACATTCTTACAAGCACTGCTTTGTTATTCAGGAAGACTGGCCTTCTGGCTTTTTTTATTTTTATAAGGAGAAAAAAAATGCATCTATGTAAGCAATTGTTTTAAAAAAAATACATTTTAAAAATATTTAATTACTCCTATGTTGCAATTTAGGCTCACCGCCCACAGGAATGTGCCTTACATGCTTCATTGTTTTGGTTCGCCATTATCTGAAGCAAATACAGAAGCTGGAGCCAAAACAAGTCTGAATCTGAATCTGAGCAGTTATAAAAGCTTACCTACAGACTTTCAGATGAGATGTCTGCTGTAAAAAAGAAAGTATGATTAAAAAAATAAAATTTAAAAATAAAAATGGTGAAATAGTGCTTTCTCCTTCCAAAAACAGGAAAGTGAAGACCTTACTACACCAAACACATTAAAACTCCAGTGAGCAACATTCAACAGTCCATTACGTTTGAGCACTGCTCAGCAAATTTAATTTGTAAAAAAGAATCAGGATTACAGATTAGCCTACTTCAACTTTATTTATATTTTCATATTACTTACCAGCAGGTAAACCTAAAACCAGACATGAACTTTACACCTGGTCCTCAAACTTAATTTCAACTATACCAAAACTGTGTATTGTATGTACTCAATTACTGAGTATTCCTAATTAACTAGGTACTACCCCAGCCAAATCAGTCTTGGTCTAAACACACAAGAGTTTCCCATTCCTTTAGTCCAAAATGATTCCCCAGAAGCTTCCCAGCAAGATCTGTGTTTGCATTATCCTCGTCCACAGTGCTTTTGTTTTTAAAGAGAGGAGTCACAAGCATGTGAGCTAGAAGGAAAATATGAAACACTTTGACAGGGACACTAACCAGAGGACAATGCCACAGGGACATGCTGTGGTACACACTGCTACCTCCCTCAGGCATAACCTTAGTGACCTCTTCAGTTTGTTAGGAGTAGCAAACATGGGCCATTTATTTGTCTTCTATATACACAACAGACATAATGAATGGAAGATCCCTTCCACAGCAAGCCAGAGGCCACTGTAGAAATGACTTTGCAATGAATGATTTCCCAGTGTTACCTCACAAAGCAGCTCTCTGGTCAATTAGAAAAGCTTTTCGTAGCCTAAAAAGAAGGATTCCCGATGCAGTCCATGAGAAACAAACCCAACTCTTACTAAAGGGTGCTGGAATTATTCTCCTGACTTTAATAGGTCTTGGGAGAGATTCTCAAGCATTCAAAACAAATTCAAAAATGCACTGTTTTTCCCACATTTCACGTGGAGATGTGCCCTATCTGCAATTACACAATACACTAGATATATTATAGTGGTTAGATCTAAGGATCCAGTCCTCCTCCCTCTCAGTTCAAACAATGGGATTTTTACATGGGGCATGAGAGAAAGGGGATATTAATTTTCAAAAGGAAAAAACAAGCAGGATCAAGCCAGTCTTAAAAATGTAGATCAAACTGGTGATACATATTTGTAGTGTTTCATCAACTAAAGGAGAAAAGAAAACATCCATATAGGTACTTGTCAACAGCAAAGCTCTCTCTGGGTCTCATTAATTAATAGCTATCACAATGAGACTAGAAAAGCACATGGCACTAATGCACATATTAAAAGAAATTAAGTGTCTTGTCACAAGGTACACAGGAGGTACTTTGAATGTATCAATTAACAGATCAATTACCTCTTTCTGCACAAACTTCTGGAACCCGCAGGTTATAACTTCTGCTGCATTGTGCACGGTGAGGAACACTGGGATTGGCTGCCATTGGGAGAGAACAAAAATGCCCAAATCAACCCAGAACAGTCACACACGTAGGAAAGGGCATTCCTCTGAGGGACAGCTGTCCCATGGGTTTAAATCTGCATCTGTAAATGCAGACCCTGCTTGCTGCTTCTCCCACTTTTGAGTCCTCAGTCGGTTTGTTTGTACACAGTTACCTCAGTGAGATTTGCTCCAGGTTTCTGACTCTAGTTTTGCATCTCTGTTCAAATATCTGCAGCCTCCACAGTAAACATTTTTTACTAGTTTTCCCATCTCTGTACACTGGTACTAAGAATACAGCGTGACTCCTAGCAACAGAACTATAGGCAAGATGATTTTAGGTGATTGCTTGCAGTTACTGCTAGGAAGAGCTGCTCGAAATTAGGGTAGAAATGTTAATAGTTCATACACAAGTGATGTTGAAATTACACCCACTGAGGTACCTGGACACCATCCCAACATGAAATCATTAAGAAACAAACCCCACTGATAACAATAATGAATCAAACATGCATTGCCCCAGGCAAACCCAACCAGGATTAGTGGTTCATAATACTTCCTCCAAATCAGATCCATGGTCTCTCAGACAGTTGAAACAGAAGTAATTCTCTGCTCCAATTAAGATAATCTAAAGACTAAGGCAGTTTTAGGAAGCATTATTTCCCCACTTGTGCGCAGTTTTTAAATCAGATGAGTAGAGAATGAGTTAATTTCTCAATGATGTCCATGCCTTTTAAGTGTCAGATGATATAAGCAGCAAATACCTCTTAAATTCAACTTCGCATTCAGAAAACTGTGTTTTCTGGATTTTTCTTTTCTTTCCCATAAAGCCAGATAAGCATCACTAATTAAACATTTTAAGTCATAACGACAACTGGAATAGATCCATAAACACAACAGTTACACCAAGATAACTTTTAACACCTCTAAATTAACAAGGAATGAAAATCACACAAACACAACTGGTGTGAAGTTGTCAGCCCCAGCTTCATCAGTTCTGAAAACCAATTCTCAACCCTGTTGCTGGACAACTGAGAACATAAAACCAGAAGTATCTAACATAAGCATTCTGAGCCTGATACAATAACAGGAAATACAAGAAATAACCATACACAAGGAAACTTGACAGCAAAATTTACATTCTTCCTTTTGTGAAGCCAATTTGTTGGGTTTTTCTTTCCTCCTCCCTGCTTTTGGCTCTTCCAAATGTGTCTTGGAGCCAACAACAGCTCCAGTCTGCCTAGCCCAGTTAACCTTCTCCATATGTCTATTGCCTTTGATGTGAGTATTTCTTAAATTTGTGAGTGGGCTTAACGCTTACGAAAAGAAAGGTTTACTGGTTGGGCAGGCAGGGTGAATAGACTCTGTACAAACCTCCGCTCACAGCTCTGCATATTTTTGTTAATGCATCACAGTCCAGAGCTAAGCAGTCCTCCTCCAGTTCCAGCCCTGAACTCCTGGGCAGGGGAGACTGCCAGCACCTCTAGGAAGAGGCACAAACAGAGATTGTAGCCCTGGCAGCATACAGGAGTGTTTGAAAGTGGTTCTCCTTGGATTTGATCCAAAAAGTGCACATAATTTCTGCTTTAGGAACAAACCCACTTAATTCAAATATGCTGCTGAGGTGAGCCAATTCAGGTACAAGTTTGGGAGAGGCCATTTTCCTTCTCACTGTGTCATAAAATTGATGTACGCAAAGTTATTCTAAGTAAAGTTTCTATGCAGGACTGAATTTAGCCCCAGTACAAGGCATTCCATAACAACTATGGCCTAAGACTACTTGCCCTTTTGTCTTTCCTCCTAAAACGGCCACAGAATTAGGCCTCTAAATCCCCATTCATGTACAACAAAAAGCCATTCAGAAATGGGAGATGCTCCTTAAGCAAGGTTTGGGACACAAATCAAAACCATTCACAGTCCCTCTGCCACTCCAGTGCATCTCACTCCTGAACGACTGGAGCAGGGACAGGAGGGAAACAAGGTAACTTACAGGATGACTAGGAAGTAAGAAGAAATAGCAGAGAGGATGTGATTCATACCTCCTCCACCTCCCAGGTAAGCAGGCAGAAACCATGCTGCTGCCAAGGCTTTATTGTTGTTTCCAGGCAGGGCTCTCCTCGGGGATCTTTGCTCAGTTTACACCAGAGAAGCCCAATGGAACTTGCTTTGACAAGGAACCAAGAGGAAGCAAATGCAACCACCCTGAGACAGAGCTCATCTGGAGGCATGGGGCTTCTGAGCACATGCCTGTGCTTTCCCAAGGTCACGTGGGTCCGAGATGAAGCCCCCAACTTTGTTTGCGAGGACAGAGGCCTCCTGTCCTTTTCTGCCCTACCTCTCCACTGGGATGTTCAAGGGATCGCTACAAGCAGAATCTTGTCAAAAATTCCCTTTTGATCCTCCTTGGGGGAGGCAGGAGTGAGCTGGCAGGAGCAAGCTGGCTCTGGCGTTAGATTAAGATGCATTGATAGAATGCAGAAGGGAACTAGTGTAGAATCTGGCCATGCAGACTGCATAACAGCAGTAAAACATTGCTTTTTAAAAAAATTCCTGTCATCAATTTTTTTTTTAAGAAGACTATATCACTCTAAATAAAAAGCATTCAACTTTAATGAAAGCAGGTTTGATATCCTCTAAACATCTGGTAGGTTATTATAATTCAAATGGATCATAAAACTGATTAATCTAACCCTTCCCATAACCTCTTTCCAACTCTCAATTTATTTTTTTCAAATCCTGTAAAGCATCAAAAGCCTCTCACTGAAATGGTCTTCATCCTTTTCCTGGAAGGATTTCCCACAGATCCCACAGCCCCATTCCCCCTTTTGCAAAGTTATGGCTAGTAACTTCTTCAGCTTCTTCCCTGCTTGCACAACCCAGGCCACTGAGGATCTGTTCTGCAAAACACTGAGTACTCCGGAGAAATGCTGAGAGCTCTGGACTGTCACCGAGGTGCTTTTTGATGCTGCTCTACACTTGGTGGGATTGGATCGCTGCTGTAGCACCACTAATAGTGTATGTATTATTTAAACCCCTCCTCCCTTCTTTACCCCCAGCCCAGGAACAGCATTAAACACCTTGTATGAAAGGAATGTTCTTTGCTCATAAAGTAGAGGTAATAAAGAACTGACTTCTATTGTGCGTTTCTTACCAATCTAGACAGCGCCCTCGAGCCAGCATAAATAATGCCCACAAAAAGTACTGAAGCAGGAAGCCATGACAGGATTTCAGACCTGTGAAAACAATTAAAATCCCATTACTTCACCACATTCTGTTTACATACAGTCAGCAACAGTTGCTTGCAAGGAATATAATAATATGTATATATGTACATAAATTTCAAAGGCGTGCATATTAAATTCATTGTCTGATTAATCAGTATTCCTCCCATTTACTAAAGAAGTCTGACACAGAAATGAATCACTTAATCTAATGCCAGATAGGAACTATCTGCAGATACATTTTCTTTCTTTTACTCCTTCCCTGGCTCCTCTCCCTCCAAAATTGTTTCTTTCATAGTAATTACTCCTATTGCATTTAAGGAAGAGAAATTTCAACTAATTTCGTTGATATGCTGTAAAAGGAAGAAAAACTGACAAACGAAGACATAAAATGGCGCACTTGCAGAGACACCACACATTTTCACTATGTACAAATACACTTGCCCACCCACACATTCATTTCTCAGCCAGATTTACAAAGAGATTCTTCCTAAAGATCAGAGTGTCTCTGTGGGAGCCTCTCTCTTGAGATTTCCTAATGATACTCCTTTGACTAAGCCAAACTCCTAGAGGCAGTTTAACAACTAATGGAGGAATGAAGTCATCAGATTGATCCGATTTTTTTTTTAGCCATGGTTATTGCAGTAGGGTCAGGTTTCAGTTCTGAGAAGGGTCTTCAGAATTGCATTTTTCCTTTTTTGATCTTGGTACTCGAGGGGAAAAAGGGATCAGGTAGGTGGTAAATTTCAGAGAGAATAATGTAAGATTTTGAGCAAAGGAGTAGCAGTGATCTAAAAGCCTGATCCAAAGGCTTCCCAGGAGTGAAGACGTTGCTACCTCCATTCGCTCTTCCCAGGCTTTGAACTAAAGTCAAGAAAATGTTAGTGAATAATGCTGGTTCTGAAAACAAAACCAAACTGCTTGTAGTTCCTTAATTTGGATTACACTTCCAACTAGTATATAAGATTTAAAATGAAATTATAGGTACCACTACACTACCACACTTCATGGAACAGTAAGAAAAACAGACCACTAAACGATGAAATCAGAACAGTCTGAACAAAGATAAAACATGTCCAAAGATTCATGTAAACACAGACAAGGAAAAAAAAATCACATTTTCTCTTTTTTTGTGTATAATTCTCTAAGATACTCAACCAAAAACCCAGGGTCATGAAAATAGAGTAATCTTTAGATCCTTTCATTGGCATAAATATTTGCTCTGGTTTTTGGGGTGGTCACCATCATTTTTTATAAAAACACTGTTCCTTTTAAGGTTATTGACTTCAACTGGAATTTCACCAAGACCAGGATCTAAAACTGTCATATCTCATTACCAACGAGTTCACATCAGACACCAACAAAAATACCCCGCCCCATTGGAACTGCCACAGATGGAAGAAAGGGGAAGGGAAGAAAAGAAAGGAGGGCTGGGAAGATGAAAGGAACACACTATGAAAAATGAATTTTCATTTCGAACATACAAATACCACTCTTTCATGCTTCCCACCACCAAATTCTAGGAATCCCAAATATATCTTCATCTCCAATGCAATACTGTGAAGTGCAATGGAAAAGGACTTCAGATGCTTTTTCCATGATGTAAGGGTAGAATTTGATGCTGCCAAGTGTGAACTTCAGGACTGAAAAAGAATGCATGAATGTTTGATGTAACGTGTCAGCACCAACAATCTGTCTTGTATGTAAACCAATTAGTATCTTCTTACGTTGGCAACACAGTTATGTACATGCAAAACAGGAAAGCTCAGTGACACAAAAGAACTGATGAGTTTGTGGTTGTAGGGCTAGATGCAAAGCCCACTAAAGTCAATGGGTTGGTTCCCCTAAACCACATTTTGGAGCTTTGGTTTAAGCAAGGCTCTGAGCTGCTGCTTAGCTGTGGGGAAAATTCAGCAGTACAAGAAATGCCGACCAGAACACATAGGACTTATGAGCCTACAAGGGTTAGGCAGGAGCTGGGCAGCAGACTGCAGCGCTGGAAGCATTATGCAGATGCTACACATATTCCCCCGTGCTCCACAGGGCCCTCGTTTTGGATACAAGCTTTGTAGACAGTCACCATTCACCCGCTAGAAGCAACGATGATGGTGACAGAGTCCCTTACAGCTGGGAGTACTGGGGAGAAGCAAATGAAAAGCAGGATATCCACAAAACCTAAGAGAAATTACTCTAAGCAATATGTTTTTATTTGGTCTTTATTGTGAAGCTAGTGTACCGGACTTTAGACAAAGGGTGATGATCCCTATGTAATAAAATAATTCTGCTCAGACACTTTGGGATAACCTGAACTGGCTCAGAAAGCATATGAGATCAGTCCACTTGACAGAAATACTGAGACTTTGGGGAAATAAACAAATGGGTGGCAGTTTATCATTTGAAGCATGACAAGACTGGGGACTGGATATGGTATTCTTAAGTATCTTACACATACACAAAAAAAACCCAAATCAACAGATAGATTTAGAGACAAATATTCTGTAAGGAGGGGTGGAAATGTCCTTATCCCAGTGGCAGTACTGAGAAAAATCAGCTCTGAAGGGGGAAGGAGCTTGAGAGGAAGCAGTAGACAGAAGCTTCGAGACATTATGTTTGTTTGTTGGGGAGTTTTTTGTTTGGTTGAGTTTTGGCAGGGTTTTGTTTTGTTTTGTTTTTAAAACAGGAGATACATGCTACAAGTCCAGTTCAGCAAAGTATTAAAGCGTGTGCCTAATTCTTCTGAAGAAAGACAGGTTTAAACTCATGCTTAAGTAGTTGGCTGAATTATAGCCAAAACATGTCAATTAATTCTGGTCATTTCATTCAGCCTATTCTAGAACAGGCATTCTGTATTAGCTAAACTAACAAAGAGGTTTCTCAAGATGTATTTTGACCACTTTTCCTATGGTGTGGCTGACATCTAGTGGCCTGAAGTCAAAACACGAACTCATTTTTCATCAACATTTTTCTTAGATAAAAACATCCTCTTCAACAGCAGAAAATGGTTCTTGACCAGTATTTTCCCTAACGTCTTCCAAGTTTTGAAAAAATGAAAATATCTTTTCCAAGCTGGAAAAAAAGATTCAACTTCTTTAATTTCATGATTTAAAGCAAAAGTAATCATCTAGTGAGAAGTTGAACTAAAAAGAACATTACTGATGGCTGTATTCCTTTAGACTGTTCTGTGAAGACAAAATCTGCATGAACAATATACTTTTGATAACAATATATATACATCAGTAGCTGCCACTAAAGTAAGGTTTGGAGCTTAATCCTGCCTCTACCAATATCACTGACAGCTTTTACACCAATATCCTCATTTTATCTACACTGCAGATTGAAGACACGAAGATAAATTCTGTTTCCATTTACAGCTTTGCTTAAGTTTCCGTGGTGATGTAGTCACTTGCATGGACATGAAAACAGAACATAGCCTGGTTCTTCTGACATACATGCAGGATTTCATTCCAAATGAGGAGATTCAGTTTTCCAAGTCTACTGTTTGAATCCCAAACAGAAAATTCATCAGTTGTCACTCGCTAATAGAGAATCACTGAAAAAAGATACATTAGAAGGGAACTCTGGCAGTCATCTGGCAGCCCAATGGCAGTCCAATCCCTCGCAGCTTCAGAGTCAAGTCACATTACTCAGGTCATTGTCCAGTAAAGTTTTGAGTATCTCTAGAGATGGAGATTGAACAATTGCTGTGGGCATATATCTTCTAAATTATATTATCTTGCAAAATAAAAGCGATATGCCACATTCCATATCGCAGAATGGATCCACCTGAGCAGAGTATAGTATGCTGGACAACTCTTCTGAGTTGCCGTCACACTCAGTTCAAGCAGATGATCTTTGTCTACGAAGCACCTTTTAATTTGGAGTTTGATTATTATATCAATCCTGTACTGCAATGGCTGCTCTTGCTGTGCAGTTATAAATGCCAGAGTTAGGCAACAGTGAATGATTCCCATTTATAGGACACAGCTCTTCAAGAAAAAGGCAGATCACTTTTGCAGACTTCACTACACCAAGGTTTTGCGGAAGGGTGTGTCAATGCTCTTAATTAACTTTACCAAGGTTTCTCTTATAATACTATAAAATAATCCAAGGAAGAGATGTGGACAGACGGTTTGACAAGTCATCTGTACAGTTTTCCCTAATGGTTATGCTTTTTTGATTGTCTTACCAAGGTTAAACTGAATCCACTTTATATTAGTAATCAGTTGAAGTCTGTGTCATTGAACATTCATTGGACTAAACCAAAAGATCTCTCCTATGTCTGTGAAGCAGAACACGCACACACCCCCCAACTTATATTTAGCAAGTTAGTAACTTCTACAACCAACTTAACTACGTCATAAACCCAGCTACAGAAAATAAGTATTTGGCAGATACCGAAAACCCCACAGTACCTTGAACACAAGTTTATCTCCACCCAGCCCAGTTTCCAGGAGACATGAAGCAGAAGTCCACCAACTAATGTCTGCCACCTGAAATAGAAACAAAATAGCACGTCTGAATTGTTTGTTTAAACCATGTGGAACATGACCTTAGAATCCACAGAAATTCTCACACCACACTGATGACTCTAGTTACCTACTATTTCTCTAGGTTACCAGGGATGCCACTATTCCCCTTTGAATCTTTCATTTTTGTGGGCCTTCATTTCCTCCAAAGTTTCTAATACTCCAGTGCCTCCACCTCCCGTTTCAAACGTTTTGTAAATTACCATCTACCACAACTACCTTGGTCATGTTACTGAATCCCCATCGTATCATCTCTTCCCACAAAAGGTTTACAGTAATAACAGTGATGTTACAGCCATGATCTGAAGATGCAAGTGAGGCAGGTTTGTGACAAGAAAGGACTATCCTTTTATACATAAACTGTTATTGTTAGAACAAATAAACATGATTTCAGGATTCAAAGACTCGCTTCAGCTGAAGTAATAAGCCCCAAGGATGAAGTGTGTCGTCCTAGTAGTTTCAAACATTAGCTCTATGACTTCCCATGGTTATTCATGCTGGGCTTAGATTTCAAACTCCCTCAAACTCAGACTGCTTTTTATTCCCCCCCTACATCTTCTGTAGCAAGCACCAAGTGAAGTGTCATCAACAATAACATTACGCTGCATTAGCCTCTGATTCAGAGCCTCTAGAGAAAACATCTTTACAGACAGATAACCTTGCATATAAACCACAATACTGTGTTTTTCTCATTGAAAAGGTATGTAACAATTACATACATTCTGCATTGACTTATCTAATGACTTATCCTACCATAAAGGTCTTCCTTAGTCTACTATGGAAATAATACGTGATGCCTTAGAAATGCTTGCAGACAACTTAAAATGAGTAGTGATGCACATTGATTATTTTTTTTAAGCTTTAAAATAACATATTAGCTTCCTTATTCCTTAAACTAGTGGTTCTCAGAGAGGTGTTTCACGTTTCTTGGGTGAAAATCCTTGAACATCTAGCATAGTTCAGACAGAGGTACTGTATTACAGTGTTAAATCACATTTACATCTGTAATAGGTATAGAATGGTTCTATTTATTATTCCCACTCATTGCAATGCCTTTAAGCAATTACTTAAAATCTCTCTCACACATACACAAATAAACAAATATTCACTCTATACAGTATTACATACAGTTGGACAGTGTCAGAGAAGAGCGAGCTCATTGTCCACATGGGTATGATGACTATTCAATGCTACCATCACAGCTCACTTCACCTTTTTTAGATGAGGAGCATATAAGAGTTTAAAAGCCAGGTATCCCTGATGTTTGCTGCAGGCTTGACTGTGCTCTACTCCAAGCCAGTGATGAATTCCCATCAACTTTATTGTGAAGAATTTCCTCTTGTCTCAGGTTTTAAGGTCAGAAGTTGAAGTTAGTAACAGTTTCAGAGGCTCAGCACTATGCAATTAGATTATTTAGGGAACAAAAACAATAACAACGAACAATACCAGCATGAACTGAGAATAACATTCTTTTCCTCCTTTGCTCATCTGTCATAGCTCTAAATGAAAGAACATCTGAGCCACTTAATAATTTTAAAGGAAAGGTCACTTTTAAAAGCCAGAACTTACGGAAAAATATGAGGATGCTGAGATGCATTTCCAAATAACAGAAAAAGGAAATCACTGTGGTAACACAGATACCATAAGGTAGTTGCATGCCACTGAAATATGCTTTTTTACTGTTGACTTACCACACTTGTATTTTACATACATTGCTCAAAACCCTTTCCCCATACGATAAAAGCCTTGTCCAACAGACAGTCTCTGTGTGTATGCCAAAACTGAAGAAAGCATTTGTTGCATATTTAATAGAGCTAAGTACACTCAAGGACAATGGAGATTCCCAGGACAATTATTCCTACAGCTGATCATAGTCCTGGGGCTGCAAGTCAGGCAAAAATATAAGCCATGCTAAGCAGCAGTAAAGGAATTAAAGACATTCAGTGTCTGCAGATGTTACCATTATCTCAAAGGAGGAAATGGAGGAAGTCTTGACTCCAAAGAGGCCAGATTTTCACTAAACGTCTCACAAAATATTAAGAGCACTGATGGTATATATGGATACTTGACAAAACATTAGATTTCTCATTACAATCATTAAGATATGCTAGAGACCTGTGATGCAGAGTTATAACAAAGGCTAAGCATGAAAATAAGCAACATGGTATTTGTGTATGCCTAAAGATGGGTTTAAGGTTGGTTTTCATTAGCATAGTGAAAGTATACACCACAACTGCACACTATCCATGAGTGCCATTTCCAAAGACAGGCTGTACTATAATTGCCACTTTTCTATGCTGAAGCGTAAGACTTTCAGAAAAATGAGAAATGATGGAGTCTATATATCTTAATTACATCACTACCATGACATTCAAAAATTAAGCAAGACACATTCATTAATGCTTTACTGAGGCTTCATGAAGAATGTTCTCTAGACAGCCAAAAGCCAGTAATGACAAGAGGCACTAAAGCTAACTTCAGCATGGAAGAGCAAGACATTTACCGATTAAAGTAATTTTTCAGACAACTGTATTCTTAAAACAGTACTTACCCTTGAAAAAGGGTAGGGTAGGTAAATTTCAGGACAGACAGGACATACTGAAAAACAAATACCAAATTAATGGACATCAAACACCTACAGCTTATAACATTAGCAAACAACCACAAGAGCAACAAAACACAACAAGTTTCTACCAAAATAAAGACAAATAAAATGACAAAAAAAAAAATCTTAGTAATTTCTCTTCCCATGCCAGAACTGCTGGATGCTGCCCCAGTCACTGTGGAAGGCAGCAGACACTAAAATACATGAGGTATGGAGCAGACGCACTGACGGATGGAGAGAAGGCTCTTTCACTTTCTGAGCACACTCCATGCATTGCACTGAATGCGAAAAGGATTAATAGGAAAAAAAAAGATACAAGCACTTGTCAATTAAAATCTTATCATACCACAGTGGCAACCTTTGGCAGAATCAAGGCCAATAATCTTAACATAATTGTCTCCTGATGATTAATTCATCTTGCAGACTTAACATTCCGTTCATACACCATTTTGTGTAAAATATTAAGCAGCCCATAAAGCCCTTTAGAGATGTAATACACGGGGGGGAAAAGCAAAGCCTCTGCGTCATTGCTTTAGCATGCTTTGTCAGGCTCTGTGCGTATGAATGCTAGTGTCTTTTCCCACTATATATGTATATATGCAAATACACGGCATAAATACATACACCTTTTGATATGTATACCAGGATCTAACAACTTCCCGTAATGAAGTATGTAAATACTATTTCTGCAAAGGAGAAGAATGACTGAAGCTTCTGCAGAAGAAAGGACAGGTACGTGCCATTCCTTCCCAAAGCCAGCAGAAGCTGTCAGTGGCAAAAGGAGAAGTTGAAAACTTTTAACAGAGAGGAAGCTATGCTGAGCATTTTGCAAGGTCCAGTTTTTACGTTGGGGCAGGGCGGGGGGGCATTGCTAAGAAGCTGGCCTCAACATATAGAGACAAGGTATGCTGATTCACAACGGGTCATACTACACATACACTTGTCAGAACTGCCACATGGGTTTTAAATCAGGACGGTACACCTACACATGTCTGTACCCCCACTTGTGTTTACATACCACCTGCAACAACTGAAAGGTCTATATTCTGGTTATTTTTAACTTTATTATACTAAAACCTACATTCAGATTTGAAAAAGGAGGCCCTATGTCAAAGTCCTTCCAACCTCCTCTCAAGCATAGTTAAGCCAAGTACCTTTTGTGCTGCATGATGCAATCTGGCAGCTCTTCTAGCCCCTTTCTGTTTAACTAATCACTGCTCCTAGCAGTCTGTCAAATCAAGTGTACGGTCTCTCCCTACCAACTTTGCTTCACATCTGGACTTCAGTCTACTTCTGGGCATCCTTAATGGCAAGTGTACCTTGGAACAGAAACTAGCGGCTGATGCTGAGAAGAGATTTCATTTTCACCTCCAAAATGCTGCTTTTCTCTAAATCTCCCTCAGGAAATCCATACTCTGATTGCTTCAAAAACATCTTTTCTTTCAGAAATCTGCACTACAAACACAGACACAGTCTCTGATAAACAGAACAGCAAGGAGTGGTTACTTTATCTCCTCCTCCCAGACTGAAAAAAACTACTTCAAACAATGTTTAAACTATAGAATTTTATTCACAATGTGGCCATCTTCAGCCTATTTCTTCTGCTGAGACATCTCAGCAATACCAACAGGTAATTAAGCTGCACAGTGGGAAACAGACTTCCTGTCCTTAATTTGCAGGTTAATTAAACTGTCAAAAGGTCCATGTCAGTTAATATTCGTTTCACTACTGCTGTAACGCTTTGAATATTTCACATTTTTCCCCTGAATACTTGGTATGACTGTTCCAGTTAACAGATCTTTTGGGAACAACCGTGCATTCAGTGGCTGATAGATACCCAATACTGAAACACATTCAGTATCACCGATGCTTTCAAAGTAGCATAATTTCTGGCTCAATAACTAATATTTCATTTATTTGGATAATACGATGTCGCCCCTTTACTCTCCTAAATATGCCAGTATTGAAACGTTATGTGCCATGGAAAGGTAAAGATGTCACACACGGAGACAAACGAGGCCGGTAGAAGCCAGCTCTATTCTCAATTTCGAGTGCGCACCGGGATGGCCTTTGGGCTGAAATGCCAGGGTTTTGTGGTTTTTTTCTTCACTCGTGGGAGATTTTCCCCTCCGGGAGGGGCTGACCTGTCTCTCCCTGAGCAGGGCAAGGCATGCAGAGGGCACCGTCCCTCCTCCTCCTCCTCCTCACGGATCCCTGCTCTTATCTCGCCCCCTCAGGCGCAGCCCCCCCCGCATTTCCCGCCGCCTCG
>NW_009610189.1:0-11919 GCF_000690535.1 Cariama cristata
GCAGGGCCCCCGAGTTTACCTTCGCCATTAGCTAACGAGGTGGGGGAGCCTTATTTCTGTTTCGTGGGGCCATAGACATGGGCAGAAGGAACGAGCAAGAGGAATCACTGCAAGAAGTTGTGCAAAAATAAAAGCATTTTACGTGATCTTCTTCCGGGGCACAGTTGCTCAAGTTGGTGGTATCTGATTTTTACGCTCTGTGATTTTTGCCCTGCAGCAGACTTCGGTTCAGTTTTTTGTGGTTGAACAAATCCCGACGGGACAATGGCACGCCTGGAGTCACACGCGAATGCTTTGGCAGGAGCAGGGGGTGTAACCAGATGCGGTGCCACAACCCCTCCTCGTCCCCCTCCGTCTGCTTCAGCCCCATCCGTATCACACTGAGCATTTCACCCTCTCCCGTTAGAGCATCACGTTAAAAGTGTAATACGCAGGACCTGTGGAATGAGCCCCTGCAATATGAATGGAGTTTTGTGCCTTGTTAAAGTAATAAGCACATCCATCACTGTAAGTAACAGTAAAAATCAGATTATATGACATGCTTTTCCTCTGACCTATGGAACAGGTAAACTGAAAATTTAGGTATGTGATTTGCCACTGTTGCTGAGCAGAGGAGGAAGTGATTTTTTGAAATTCCTGCAGGACCAAGGCATACGAAATAGGAAAGAATAGCAAAGAATATTTTCTCCTGATGCTGTAACATTATGTCTTTCTAGCTGTAAAGGAAGAAAGTAGAGGCAAAACACTGAATTGTACACATTTAGTTTCACTGGGGGGAAAAGGAAAGCTTTAGGTTCCTCATCACACATGATTAACTGTCTCTCACAAAAGGCAAAACAGAACGGTAGATTCCAGAGTCCTCTCAAATAAGTCACTGGGTTAAAAGTGACTAGGCAGAGAGCATAGCTCTGCCTGTCTAAGACTATGGTTACCTTTTTTCTGTTGTTGTGGCCAGTTGAACATTTTATTGATTTTTTTTTTTCCCCAGGTATTTTGCTGAGGTAGTAATAACTGGATTAATTCCCACTGGTTCACCAAGCAGCCAAACAAATGCTGGTGCCAGCACAGGAGAGGTGGCGAGCGTGTGTGGTGAGGAAGGGGTGAAACCTGCTTTTCTGGGCAGCAGTACAGATTCATGCTGGCTTTAAATTACTATCTAACCATGACCTACTTTGCTTCTTTACATTGTTTGACATTCCAAAGGGTCCCCTGGAGGGAAAGAAATGAGCTAAGCCATCCACATGACACTTCAGGTAGCAGCTTGCTGTAAGAAAATAGATTCAAGACTTTGATAGCTACAGCTGAAATGGGAGCTGGAGGTAAATAATAATGACACAATTAAATGTAAGGGTAAGAAAATCTATCCTGTATAATCAAAACAGGAACATGCACAGCTGAATTTTAAGAATATGAGGGGGAAGGGAGAAGAAAAGCTACAGGAGAGATTAGGGAAGGATCAGAGCAAGGTTTTTTCATTCCTGAACCAGAACCAAGGGGCTGTGCTGCCTCTGCCAGTGCCTGTTGTGAGGGAAGTTCACCGCTGCACTATTTCTTCTTCGGACAGGATCCTTCTCTCTCCTTATGAGCATTCAACAATCGATTGTCATAGTAGCATTTGCAATTAAATAGAGAGGAAAATGCCACTCTCCTACTTGGAAGATCTTAAAGCTTTTAAAGGCAGACTGGACCGTTTACCACATGTTACAACAGCTCTCCTAGGCCCTCATTTAGATCAGGCTTAATTTTGCTTGCAGTGTTAAAAGCACAGGGTATTTAATCCCCTCCTTGAAGTGCTTGCGATCTAAATAGACAAGGCAAGTCCAGGATGGCGGAAGAAAGAAGATTATTCCCTCTTCCTGCTTTTAGTTATTTACTTATTTATTGTTTCAGATGATGGAGGATTGAGGCACAGAGAGGTGAAAAGATCTCCCCAAGGTCACAGGGGAAGTCTCTTGGTGACAGGTCACAGTTTCAAAGCTCAACTCTAGTTTGGCAATGCTGGCATTTTTGATGAAGCTCCATTTTCCAGAAAAACAAACCCTAGTGTTAAGGGGGACAGTCTAAATAAATTTGCCTAGTAACCTTCATACAATTGCAACATATTTTTTGTGTGTACATTTTAATCATATTTAACTTTTGGTTTGTATACAAAGTGTGTAATTAGATAAGTCTGAGGTACTTCACTACATGCATGTGTCCCATTGTCTTCCCAAAACACATGAAAGTGGACAGGATTTCCCTGCTGCTTCTTTTTTCCAAAACTGTAATTAAACCTGATTAGAAACAGATCTCACTTGAAAAACTCTATTAATGGAAAAAAACTCTATTAATGGAAGAATGATCTTGCAGTGGCAGTTTTGCAAGCTTCTTTTACCCCAGTTTTATTTGAAGAAATGGTTCCTTATTTTTGGCAGTGGGCCTAGCTTCTGTTTAATATTTACTTAAAGATTATCCACTGTTATACAGATAACACATTCATAATAGTTAAGTGCTTTATAATGTAGTTAATAAAAAAAAAAAACAAATATACTTCCCATGCATGTGTGCACAAATTTGCAGAGTGATTGCCCAGAGCTGAAATTTCTAGTGTTGGTTGAAGAGGTAACAGGATGGAAACCTTGTCCTCTTTAAATGAAACTTTCTTATTAACTCATCATAATAGCCCACATTTTCAAAATAATCTTGGTTTACCCACTATTTTGGAGCACATGTGTGTGTAGGTACCCCCAATATCTCCAACTGCTTGCACAGGCATGCATAAGCTGAACAAGAAAGCCTATCTGGAAGCCATGGCAAGTGAACATATGGGGCTTCTTCCTGCACAGCTGCATCATGGTGGAGTGGTGTCTGTGTTTCAGTGTTTGGGACTCTAGTGCAAAAGGAATGAAATGTGATGATCTCATTTAATGAATTTCTTTTATGTCAGAGGAAACAAATGCTTACAAAATATTGCAATTAAGTAATTAATAGCACAGTTTGTAACGACTAGATTGCATAGATAGCTCTGACTTATTAAAAAGTTCAGGAGAAAAAACAGCTGCTAAATAAAATGATAAGGCAGAAATGGGGCAATACAGTACTTACGTGATAGATGCATCTGGCTCTGGCAAAGGACCTTCTCTCCCTCCTGTGCACTCAGTGACTCTTCATATCCTTGCACCATGGTTCCTTCTTCTCCCTAGTGTGCCAGTGTAGCTGTTGGGAAGGCCTCGTAGGATCTCTGTCATTATCGTGGTGAAATACAATCTTAAAGAAAAAGAAAAAAGGAAAGAACATCCTAAACATTTTTTGTCAAAGATCCTTTCCAATTTTGTCGTTAAATATCAAAGAAATATTTTGAAACATTTCCTACTCCGTTATAATCCAGTCTGTACAACATCCATGGATAAATAGAAGTCTATCTTCCACAAGGACCATTCAGCCGATGCCTTCCAAATGCAAGCAAAAATATATAAAATTGAAAGTTTGTATGCAATACGGACAATGATTTTTATCAGTAGATGAATTTCCATACGATAAGGATGATTTCTGTTCTCTGAACTGGTTAACTGTTCAGAAAATTTAGTAGTCCTAAGATTTTGATGTATGGATTTTGTTCATTGTATGTCTGAAGAAGTGAATAGGGCTTTGTCAGCCTAACACCTCTCCAGACACAAGTGCAAGGCCGTGTTCATGCCGAAAATTTTTTTACATTAGTGCAACCACTCCCTGTAATCACATGCTGTAGCATATATGCCTGAAGAGTGACAAGGACCACCACCATTTATCTTGGTACGAAGATTTTTATAGTAGTGCTGTATAGTACAATATGTTATATTACAGTAGGTTTTTCAGTAGTGCTTCTCGTAGAAATGCAAATAATCTCTTTAATGACTTCTGAAGTAGTTCCACAACTGCAAGACTTAGTACCTCTTTAGGAGTTGATTCCAGGTTTCCTCGTGTGCCTGTCGTCCTTGGAGAAGGTACTATACTATTTGAATCCCCCACATGTGGACATTGCTTACACTGAATTTTGCTAAAGAACAGATTCATCTCTCCCACTCCCTTCCACCTAGACATTCACTTACATGATCCCACAATTTACCTTGTTAAATATTACCATAATTCTGAAGACAGACCGAATGCATTTTTGCCTGTTTTACAGAAACACACTTCTATCCATGCTCTCACAGGCTTCCAGCCACTGCCTTTGAAGCAGATTTCTGTGTTAAGGATCAAGGTTGATTGACTGCCCTCCTTTTTGGGAAGCGTTCATTGATGACTTAGCTAACCTTTGCAATATTGCACTCCGGACTCATACTGCTCTGCAGTTCACAGAGCAAGCTTTGTGGAAAAGACTGTGAACACAACTGAGCTTCCAGTGGGCATTATTTAACACATTTCCCAGTATTGAGGAATATTTGGCTCTGTCGCTACTGCGAAGTCCTGTGTGAAGGCTAGGAAGGACACGCTTTGCACTGAACACACTGGAGACTCGTGGTGGTAGAGATTTGTTGGTGGAAGTAGGCAGAAAGCATTCAGGTGATGTGTGGGAGCATCCTACCCTTAATGGTATTGGCTTTATGGGGAAAGGGAAGAGAGCTGTTGGCAGATGCAGTGCATCAGTGTGTATCTGAATGCTGGGGGGACTCCTGACCTGTCCTCAGTCACGGCTTATTTCACCTGACAAGTACATGTCCTGAGAGGTGGCAAGTGGCAGCAACACAGAGGCTGCTCCCTGGGAAAGGCATGGTAGTTCAGCACTCTCTGTCAGCCTTGGTCATGAAGGTAGGCAAATATCTATGCCAGGTTGATCTCATTGAAACATTTTCTGTATTTCAAACTAAGGAGTTTTCAAAATCTGAAAATAAAACTCATGGCCTTTAAAATCACACACGGTGGCATGCTGAGAAGAAGGGTTATGCTGTGAGTCCAGAGTGCCCCTTAACTCTGCTAATCTGTTCTTGTGGTTAGAGGGTTTTGCAGGGGAAAAAGATCATTGCTGAAAGTGGGGACAGATGCAGGTCCCACACAAAGCAGATGGGGTTACATTTTACCGTAGTGGTCCTAGAGAGTGATATACAAAGATCAGGTAAGACATCCATGGACACATTTTGAATCTTCTCCCTCAAACTATAAAACATATCCCAGTTACTCAACCAATCAAGCTTCCACTTTGGTTTGTAATGCTGTAGTCAAAGCAAAGTGAGCCATGAGCTTTAGGACAACTATAACAATATTTTGATTTGGATTTAACAGGTGCTCACTTGTAATTTCTATGATTCTTTTTAATTATTGTGAGGAACTGCATTACTATACACTGAAAGAAGAGCCAGTGAAAAGCTTCATGGCTCAAATTTGGTAATGGGACCTGGTGGATTTCAGTGCAAACTCATCGCTCCAAAATTGGGTTGAACCAGCAGAGATCAGAAGATGTTGCTTTCTGACTGTCTGGCTCCATCTAAGTACCATTATTTTGGATATTGATACCCCTCTCTTCTAAGCAAAGAAACCAAAACATAGAAATTGTTCCCCAGTTCTGCAAGTCAGCCCCAAAGCAAGTTTAAGATGTAGCTCACGTTCTCATTGCTCATGCCATCTCCTCCAGGCACCCGTCACTCACCACAGACACGCACTGCTGTCTGCCTGTGACACGGACTCCCAGCTTTGACCTTCCAACTCGTAGCTAAGCGAGATGCCTGCAGGAAAGAGGGCTTAAACCCCTCCTGTTATGGTGAGGGAATGGATGGAGCCTTCTGGGGGGCCTGTTCTCAAATGCTAGTTCTTGCCTGGGGAAGCTGTTTTCATCCCCCCACCATAGTCAGCAGAAACTCTACTCCAGAAGTAATTTAAGGCATAGTAAGAGATGCTGGCTTCAGAAGCTAAGCCAGCTTCTGATGTTTTTGCCCCATGTTGGCAGCTTCCAGTTCTGCATCGCTGTTTGCTGCTGTCTTATCTGTATTGCTGCGATTGCACTGGCTTGAAAGCAAATCCCTGTTTTCAGGGAGATCATTTCTATCAGTTTGTTATCCAGCCCCACGACAGTGACAGCAGCATGAGAACAGGAGTGGGAAATTACAGTGTGGGTGTAGGGACTCCTTTAAGCCACTTCCACCATTAAAGCTCTCCATTTAGGGAGCAGCCAAGGGTGAAGTTACCCAGCGGAGCTGAGTCAAAGGATCAGCTCAGCACTGTGGGGACCGGCAAGTCTCAAAGTGCTGCCCTCCACCCCTGCTCATCCCTCGCACCCACCAGCTTTGATGCTTCTCTAATCTCTTCCTGAGCCAGTTCAGCTCATTAAATCAGCTGTAGACTATAGTTGTTTTTTTTTTTTTTCCCTTGAAGTAGTTTTCTGTTCATTAGCCAAATGTCTGGGTTCAGTGAAGTGCCCAGCAAACACCAGAGACAGCTCAAGAGGGGCCAGGGTGAGCAGGTGCAAGGCGAGTCCATTCCCTTTGTTGTGGCTGAGAAATGCTGAATCAGCTCCCTGCCTCTCCTGTAACTTCAGCCTAAACTAAGCTTGTGTTCTGAGCTGCCTTCTAGAGAAGCTTACATTTCCACAGATTACAGAAGGAGCTGCGGATGGGGATTAGCCTCACTCAGCTAAATTTAGTCTATGTGAATACCTCTTCCTGTGCCCAGTGTTGTAATTCCAACACTTCTTATTAATAATAACTCATGCACATAAACTATCATAAATTGTCTTGAATAGCATAATCAGCCCCAGCAGCGATATCAGCTAACACCAGCTAGACAAGCATGACATTTTTTTTCCTTGGCATGTGCCAGAGATTTACTGTGCGCATTTAACTTTTACTCTTGAAATCTCTGTGTTGTTGTAAAGTTGCTAGCTGATGCTGAGACATACGCATGTGAGCAGCAGGAGATCTGATAAGTTCAGAAAGTCACAAGCTCTCTGTAATTTGCTGATTTGCTTTTTAACACCTTAAGAAAAGCAGGTAGAAATTTATCCTGCTTGGATTTTAGTTTTATTGATCAGGATTTGTAAAAATAATTAAAATTAATATATTTTAAAGTGTACATGTTAGATGGCAGGGGCTTTTAGGTTACAAAGGCACAACTAGAAGTGGTTTATTTTGAAAGTTTAAAAAAATAGGGAAGCATTTTGCATGAAAGCCATTCTGAAAGCAGGTAAAAATGGTATTTTGTGTGACCATGAATTGTCTTATCCTTTATAACTTTACTGTGACTGCTCTGCCTGGCTGGGCTGGTTCTGTGCCTGAAGGATGAAGGCCCTTATCCTAGCTATTTTGAAAAGTTCATAGAACTGAAAATAAAAAATTAATGAACGTTATGTGATAGGTATCAACCCCCCCATTTTTTCCAAATCATCCCTTTAGTTACAGATTGGCACTCTACTCATTGCTGTCTTTAGTGGTTGTCACATTTATTTATTTCTACATCAGTGAGTAGATTAAAAGCCCTTTAAAACTAATGTATGTCCTAAACTTATTGTTTACTTTTCCGCAGTACAGCTGATTTACCTTGTAGTCACTCACTTTTGCAAACCTATTCCCAACTGAAATTATCGAATATGTGATGCTGCTTAATGCATTTCAAATTGTATGGTATCTGCCTGTATTATTTCACAAATGATGTTCAATATCATTGCAGCTGTTGTATCTACTTGATGATGTGGTGCTTACCTTTCAAATCAAATAAATACACAGAGTGTTTACATTCCACTTTCTCTTTAGTTGTTTCATCATTGTACAAAACATAATTAAATTGTCTTGCCATATGATAGGAAGTATACTAAGAGGACATTTACAGCCCCACATCCCTGATCTTTGCTTCATGTAATAAAGGAACTTGACATCTGTCCCTGTTTGTACAAGGTAATTGTTTGCTGTCATGAGTTCTAAATAGCAACTGAACGAGCTGCGTGAGCATGGGTGATTACCTTCATCAATTGCTTACTGCTGTTACTCTTTGCACTAACTCTTTTCTTCTAGTTCTGCCAATGCTAAGACTTCATCAAAGCTAGAAAGAATTTGGCAGTGCAGTTAGACTGTGAACGTATGCCAGCCAGTTCTCTTCGTGGAGGCTCATCTTGTAGAGCAAGATCCTGTTTCTGGGACAGTTTATGCACCTCTGCATATAAAACGTGCTGTATCAACCAAACCACCTTTGACATCTAGCGTGCGCGTAGGTATGTGTAGTTAGAGAACAGTTATAGCATAATTACATTATGCCATATAGTAAGTGCTACTGGTACAGGGTAGTATTCTGACAAGCTTCAAATTGATGTTACTGTAGCAGCAGCACTTCTAAGAATAGACCAGGGCTCTGATTTATTTTTGGTGTAGTAAATGACAAAAAAATACAGTTGAGACTTCCGGGCAACTTCCCAGTTGCCTTTTAATGTACCATGTGTGAACTGTAATATTATCTAAATATCAATTATAGGATGTTAGCTATTAAAGTAATGCAGAAAAAATACGCAGAAAGAGCCCAGCCCTCTTCCACTGGTTTTTGCCATTAAAAATGCCTGTGAGCACTGGGCTTGGGCAACCTTTGCTTCCATGGATGGCTGGTCGGCAAAGGAGAGCACCTCATTGAAGGATCTGTCTGGCATGAAGCTGACACTGTCATTCTGAAATCTGACATGACAGAGGCCATCCTGGGCTTGCTCAGTAGTGGTCTGTTGACCTAGGGAATTTAACTGGAGAAAACACAGATCCTTACAGACATTAATGGCAGAATGTCAGCACCTGACACTTGAACCTGAGGGCAATTTGGCTAATCCTAAAATACAAGCTAAAAGGATGAAGTGCCTGTAGGGGTGCGTACCTCTCACTAGGATTGTAAAGGGTTCTGGTTGACTGGCTTAGAAAACCTCTCTATGGAGAAATGTAGGAGATTTCTCATCTACCTTTAGATGAACAGAGCATAGGCTTATCGTTGTCTAGTCACCTTACAGTGAAATGAAAAAGAGAAGATATTTTGATTCATCTGTTCTAATCCAGATGTCTGTTATGGGGAAAAATGCTTTTAATCCTAGAAGTATGTTTTTCCTTCCCTTCACTCCAAACATGGGCTGAATCATTGAGGGGAAAAGAAAAAGATCAATTTTCAGTCTAATCAGTGACACAAGAAAAGTGGGTAGGGACATGTAGCATGGGAAAAGGAGGAGGTGGAGTCACCGTTTTGGTACTAGCTCTCCTTAGCTCAGCACAAGCCTGTCGTGAAGCTGTACCTTCAGAGGAAGGTGAAGGTCGTTCATTCCAGCTGGGCACCAGGCTGCAGGGGATGGCGGGCATGTGCTCCTATTGTGCCCCTGCCAGTTTCAAAGGAGAATTATTTTAGCCAAAGCAACTGCCAAGGTCAAGTGACTGCCTGTGTATTTATAGCTGGAGGGCAGTGCCATTAAGCAGCGCTAAGTGCCCAGACTAACAAAGGAAAATGAGCAGGTCTAGGAACGCCATCCCCAGCTCAGATTCCCTCTACTGCTCATGTGCTGGAAGTCTAGCTTACACATATAATGAATTCTGTCATGATCTCATTAGCGGACGTGAAAAAATGAAATCAGATTGGGTTACTGTATGAATGAGACACAGCAGACTCCTGCAAAGAGTGCTCTCTAAAACTGGGATTGGCCAGTCCTTAGGGAACTGATGGCACTTCAGGATGCAAAATGACACTAGTGCTATCATCACAGAAGTAGAAAAAGATAAAATCTAAGTGATTTTGGCTCTTAAAGGTCTCAGACGTACTGGTTCTGGGAGTTTTATGCTATTTAGGCCAGTGTGCTTCACTGATAAAATGTCTTATAAGGTAACATTTGGTATTGCAAAAGGTTATGGGTATTTCTATCTCAAGCAGCAAGGTAATAGCAACATCTCTTAAATAAGCAGTTGTGAAGCACAAGTATCAGGAGCCACTGAGGTTGTCTAATTATCTAACAAATCATGTCTGTATCTGTGATGTTTACATTGTGCTGCCCTCACTGACACTAGTATAACCCTCACCTATTTCAGGTATCTGGGTTGGGAAATAAAAGATGCTTTCCTACTGAGTTTTGTATAAGCCCTTTCTTGCTACCACCCCCACTCTCTAGTGTGTAGAGTCTCCCGATTGCTCTGATCCCTTTCCAACTGGTCTGAAGATTGAAAAACACAGTGGAGATGGCCCAGCTTGTACTGATCCATGGTTTCCTTCAGGTGGGAAATAAAGATCAGAGCCATACAGTTGGATGGCTTTCTTGGCATCTATCTTGGATGACAACTGTCCGGTTTGTGCTCTGGAGGGATAAATTTGTTAGCTAGACAGCTCAGGGAGTGCCAGGGTAATGTTTATTCTCCTGGTTGTTATCTTTTGCTCTATGCTCTACTTGGAGCTTGAGCCTAAAAGTCAGTGGAAGCTCCAGCTGGAACAAAAAATGTTACTGCTTTTTAAAGGTTTGGGGGGGGAATGCCTTTGAGTAGTTGGTGTGGCATTTTATGCTCTGGGATCACACAATCTGATTCAGATTTCCAGGCACAATCATAGCACAAGCAATATTATGTCATGATGTCTCACAGCGTGTTGCATCTACTTCTACCCCACCTGTCTTGACTGCCCATTTGCTTCAGCACCGTTGCCTCCTCTAAAGTTATGTTTCAGACCCATTCTCAGTGAAATCTACTTTGTCCTGAATTCCATGTCAGCGTAATATTTGTGTGCTGTGTTTACCCAGCACCAAAGTATTTGTAATGATCACATCTCAGCTGATAATTTCTTTTCTATTATCCAGTTACTCTTTTGACCATGGAGCAGATTTTTGTTTCAATCACAGTGTCAGTAATCTATATGAAAGGTCTGTTATCTTTAATGATACCTGTAGTATCCAGACTTAAGTTCCCTTTGATTCTGCCTTCAAGGTCATCGCTTCTCAGCCTGAGAAACCTTAGGAAACCTTATCCAAGCACTGACTGATCTTTCATTTTCCTCTTGGCTCCAAGTATTTTTCTTAGCATATATAGATATATCTTAATTTTTTTTAATATTTTTTTTAATTGTGTCCATCCAAAGATGCAGAAGAACATAAACTCAGAAACAAATTCTTTACAGACTCTGTGGTCCAAAAGCACAAACTTAGAGTTGGAGCCTGAAATCTCTTACGGGGGGAATACAGCATTTTACAGCAAACATGTAAGCCAACAGCAAATAGACAGCTCCAGATAGGTTAACCGTCTGGGAGACGGTAGTATCAAGAGACAACATACAAGGGGCTGTAAAGGTTGTGTCGAGGTCCAGGGGTTTACAATTTATATATAATTGGATTTGCTGCCAAATGAGGAAGAAAGCAAGACTGCTGTCATGAAACAAAACCTCGTAACCTCTGAGGAACTTAATGCATAATTAGCACTGGGAGTGACAGCCTCTGTTATTATTTATTTGCACTGCATTTCATGTTATAGCAAGACAGACAAATAAATAAGGGAAGGGTGGTAATCATAGAATCAGAGCACAGATAAAGCTGAAAGAGCATGCTAGAGATTGTAGGGGTGTCAAACTTACCAGAATGACTGAGGCAGCAGCTTACAAACACCACCAACAAAATTGTAAACTACGGACTTTATGAGACCCAAATCAGGAACAGCCACAGAAGAGAAAGAACCATCAGAAATGAACTAAGGAGATCTGCATGCTTTTCCTGAGTGCTAGGAGTCAGTCTTCTCAGAGATTGCTGGCAAATCCCTTCCGCTTCTCCAAGACACACTTCTGCGCCTGCAATCCTTGTGAAGTGCTTTGAGACTTGCAAAAACCAAGCAGGCTGCTGCACTGAGTGGATCTTTAAGGACTGCCATACTGGGTCAGAGCCATGGGTCACGTAGTCCAGTATCCTGATGCCTGTTGTAGTGAAAAAGGAATACAAGAAGCATGACAAATACGGAGAGAAGTTACTTCCTACATTTCGGCCACAACAACCCCATG
>NW_009610190.1:0-1129 GCF_000690535.1 Cariama cristata
CCCCGCTATTCTCAGGTGTCCACCCCTCCCCCCTTGAAAACTCTTTCTGCCTAAAAGTCAGGCCACAAATGAGACCAAAACCACCTAAAACTCAAAGGTATTCTCTTCTACAGGCCTCTACATTGAATTGCTCCAGATAACAAAGGCTGCGCACACACAAAATCATCTGTTTCGTGGCAAACCTCCTTTTCCCTGCACGCGTGACAGATCAAACTCTGCCCACAGACGATGCAGCACAGCGGGTCAAGGGGATGAAGGCTCTCAAGCGCAGAGGCAGAAGTGCCAGGTCAGCGAGGCTCAGTGAGGGAATGAGATGTTGGCACTGTGCTCCCCTTGTTCTGTCAAAAAAGGGCAGAAAAGGGGAAAAAAAGACAAACAAGTGCAGGACAAGGACAAGTTCCACTTCCTCACCTTTGCAGCGGGTGGCAGCCCTTAGAGTGTTCACCACTACCGAGACTCCAGAGTCCAAAAGCAAACAATCCGGCTCTTTGGAGCTGGAAACGCAGTTAGTCTGCTGAGCACGACAATATCCAAAGCTGGAGAACACCTATTCTTGTCTCAGCAGAGGGACAGATCATCCCAGGATCATCATGAATGTGCACAGTGGCCATGGAACAGGCAAGACAGTAACTGTTCTCTGCGTTAGTGCACAGCAGATGTGGACGCTACAAGGTGTGGGGTTCTTTGTTCATGCGAGGCACGGACAACTCAGCACACCAATACGATGATCAGAGAAGTCATTTATTAATCAGAAGGCTACATCTTATATACTGCTTTCTACTTCCGTACACGCGCTTGCTCAAGCTCTAATTGGTTACATGTACTGTCCACATGACTATCGCGCTCCTTAGCAAGGATTCTGATAGGTGTTTATGCCATGCATAGCTTCCACGTAAATTAAACACAAGTTCTTTGTCTAACATACAAGCTCCCTGTCTCATCCTGCTCCCATGGCCTTGTTTCTCAAGCTTATCTATCTCCTGCCCCACAAGCTCGCCTCCCTGCATAACTCTCTGCACTTTCCCACATCTTATCACGTTCTCAAAATACCCTCCAGCTCATTGCTAACATAAAATGATCCTACACAAGGCTTACGTGTTGCAGCGTGCGGCAATCCGCGCTGAGGAAT
>NW_009610191.1:0-18527 GCF_000690535.1 Cariama cristata
GACCCACCCCCTCCGCGGGCGGCCGCTTCTCCCTTTCCCTCAATTTACGGTATACCCCCCCTTTAACGTCCTTGCCTGCAACCCAGTCTAGGAGGCATTCCTCCAAGTCTTTTAGAGCTTCCCTCCGCAGCTCTTCCCATGGATATTGCGGAGGGAACACGTCCGGTGCCGTGGGCGCTGCAGGCACCCCCGCCCCCATCGGAAAGGTCTCCACGTCCATGTTCTCATGCAGAGCTGGGCCACTCTGTGAGCCCTGCTCCACGGTTGCCCATTCCATCTGGGTCTGAGTCACCGTCCCTGAGGGCACGGTCTCCTGCTGCTCCCAAGGCGGCGCGCCATCCGCGGATAAGGCGACTCGCGCTGCCAGCCAGTATGCCTTGGCCTCCTGTCCTGCCACGACCACCTTCTCCACCCTCCTCCAGCTTTGCAGTCTTTCAGCAGCTCCACACTCACCCGCGAGCGCGGACTGGAGCAACGACTCCCGAATCTCTCCCCAATTTGGAGGGCTTAAAACTTTGCTGGGAGACCCAATGTCTCCCCGGCGCTGCAACCATAGGATGCATTCGCCCATGGGGCCCTTCTTAATCAAACTGCGAGCACCCACCTCTTCAACCAACGTCTTTAGTATCTTAATCACTTGCGCAAGTTCCATCGTTGCCTGTGCGACCGATCACGTTGGGGTCACCACTGTGTAGCGTCGCTAAGTGCCAAGGTACCGCGAACGGATCACTGGTCGGCCCGGACCAGGGAAGAAACAGATAACACACACAATGTGAGTGTCAACTTTCTCCTTTATTGCGCAGCTAATTCCTTTTATACAAACAAGTCACAGGGAGGCGGTGACTAGCTCTCTATCTTTCCGTGACATCTCGAGATCATCCGAACGCCACACTCTACAGTGAAATACTGCTCTATGTATAGATTAAGACTGGAAAAGAAGTGATATCTTACTAGGGTTTTTTCTAGGGGGGTTGGTTTTGAGGTGTGGGGGTTTTTTGTGGAAGTTATGTATGCATTTAACATTGATATCTGTCATGCAAAATAGTCTTTATGTGTTAAAATACAAAGATGGACCATAAATTAAGCAGACCTTTTTCAAAATTCTTTTAACCCCTTTAGTCATAAACACAACTTTTCCTGAAGTATATTATGAACACCTTATTTTGCACATTTTAAATTACACTAATTTAGTACTTCTTATCTAAACATATATGTATTCTGAGGGATGAAAAGTAATTTTCTCTTCCAGTTGTAGGGGAAAATCAAAGTCATTGTATACCTTATAAACATTTTACTAACCTGCAGAATTAATTAAAAATGCTTTTTTTTATAGATGGGTAATTCATCAAGGCAAAATTTTAAATGAAGGCAATTTTTTTAAGTTACTTCATCTTGGAATGTTTGCTGGTACACTTAATCAGTCAGTAGGCCCTTCTAATGTGTTTTTAACTACTTTATAAATTGACTTGAGAATAGCGAAGAGTGTTTAGATATTCTGGTGGGTATAGGCATTTTTTGTTCTTTCACAGGTTTTATTTTAATACACAGCGAAACATTGTATTTTTAGTATACTGATCTCGTACAGTGTATTTTAAAGTGCTATTTGCATCATTCCATATTACTTTAAAAAGAAAATGTAAATTTCTCCAAGAAAAGGATCACCACAGAGTTCCAGTGGGATGCATTCTAATCTTGCTGCAGTGATGTAAAATTTACAACATATACTCAAGAGGAGAAAAATCTACAGAAAATACATTTATTCTAAACCATTTGCATGATGTTTCATTTGCAATTGACTTTAGAATGTTATGTCCAATAAGAATGAAATCCTATAAGCTATCTGAAATACAGAGACATTTTATAAAAAAATGTATTGTTACATTTAATGATCCTACTATGGTTGGTTAATAACTTGTTTTTATAAGAAGCTGTTCAAGGATGTATCACCAGTAATTTATTTTTAATTCAAAATTTTATTTCTTCTAATTTCTCTAATTATTTACTTTAGCAAGTGTTTCGTAGGACTAATATCATGCTTTGCTATTCAGATAAAAACTGAAATAATGTCACAATACATTTGAAATATTTGGGCTCCAGAACTCTAAGTGTTCATTCGATGGAAAAGAATGTTCAGTTAGCTGACCTCCTTCTTGAATTCCATTTCTAAAAAAATTGGTTCCAACATAGCAACCTATCTTCGTCTTAATATTGTGCATAAGACAAGGCAATATCTCTATCAAGGTGAGGGTTTTTTTTCTATAAAGTACAATCATAACTTTTATTTCTGGGGAGCATGGACAATGCTAAATATAGATATTTTGGTAACTGAGCAAAATTGTCTTTGCAAGCAGTACTTTATGTTCATCTCTTAACAGTTCTCATACTAAGAAAAAACAGCGAGTAGTACAAGAAAAAGATATAATTGAGTATATACATGTGTTTTCTGAAAAAGTCATTGTATGCAAGCTTTTTATAACAGTCTTTTCTGTTTTGCTGTTCTCTTTTCTCTCTTTCTGCACAAGAACTCAATTTTCCTATATTTTGAGTGTTTGCATAAAGACTCTGTACATGCATGTACAGAGAATGTGTGTACGAAAAAGAAATATTTAAAGGTTGAAGTGACTTTGGTTTGTTCCTTTTTTTTCTTTTTTCTTTTGATGTTTGCATGATTCTTTTCTGTTTTCAGTTTCCGCCAGTACCAGAAAAAGAACATTAAACTACCAGAAGAAAATCAATAAGGGTTGGCCAAACACCTTACATTTCCACAATGAATATTCATGTGAATAAATAGAATCTGCTTAGGATGTGACTGTGTCTTTTGTCTTCGGTTTCTGTGACTGTTCTAGTAAGTGAGTTGCTGTCAAAAATAGATAAAGAAAGTATACATTTTAATGTTTCTGGTCAAATATTTTCTGAGAGAAAATTAGAGGATTTTAGATTGGTAACAGACATTCACATTGAAAACACGACTTTAGAGTAACTTACATTGAGCGTAGTTGATGTCAGCTTAGGTTCGTAGTTTTAGATGCAACCTTTCGAGGGCTTTTCCACCTTTCTTTTCAAAAACAGAAGTAATTTCGAACTAATTAAATTCAAAAATTATGAACTGAAGTATTCATTGAGTAAGGTTGAAGTCAAGTATTTAATCGATCCAGAATGAAACAGATCCAGATTACTTATCTATTCAATTTTTTTTGCTTTACCGTAATTACAGTGCTTTAGACCCCCACTGAGATGACAGTGTGTTGGGAAAATATGTGCTAAGCTTTGAGATAAGAGTTTTCTTCACAACAATGCAGGTGCTTAGAAAGCTTGAGATGTTTTGATGTCCTAATGGTTAAGTAAGAAGAAGCAGAGGCCTGTCATTGTGGAGTCTGTCAAACTGACCAAAAGCAATCTGTGCCGGTTACTGCGCTATGTCAGGAAACATTTTATGTCCCCAAAGATGTCCTTCTTGAACTACTGAAAGTTTAACCTCAAACTACAAAACCACTGGATAAGTGCTGCAGATAATTCTAGGTCCAAAGGAAATGCCAGAGTGTCAAATGCAAGCTCATTCCTGTGACACATGGCATTAATCTGGCAAATTTTGGGTTTAGATATGAAAGAATATCAGAAATTATTAGACCCTCTAATAGTTTTGAAATCCTCTGGTTGCAAAAGTGCTCATTATAAATCTTAGGTTTATATACATTCCTTCACAAGAAAGGTAGGTATTTTTTCACTACAGACTGTCTTTTTAAAAACATAGATATTTGGAATTCGATGGTGAATTGTTCCTACCATGTAAATTTATGATGTGTTCATAAATTTAAATTATTTTTTTCAGACAGTTTTTGACCTGTTTTAGTAGCACATCCATTTCGTATTCAATTGTCTGACACTTTCCCCATCAAACTGACATTTTTTCGGAGAAAAGAAAAAGCAGATCGTCTTCCTGAAAAGAGATTGCAAACTAGCCAGTAAAACAATAATTATGCTTTGAAAAATGAGGCAAAGTGGGCTTGTCATTCAACTTACTGCAATACAGTTTTGAACTTACATGAAGAAAAGAATCATTTAACTGGAAAGAGCATGTATCTGCTTAACAAAAATTATCTTGCCACAAGAAAGTTTCTGCCACTTGGAATTCAAATCTCCCTCTCTAAAGAAGAATTATATATTTTTAATTTATATGTTTTTACTATGTAAATACTGAAATGCACATTCTAGATATCTTACTTTAGAAAATCACTATTCCTCACATTTCTTTCAGTCTCCCAATTTCTTGTGATTTTAGAATTAATTTAGTTGGCATTGGTTTTTTGAAAGAGTAAAGAGAGTATGGGTGAAAGGTTCAGTTCTGTTTCTCAAAATCAGTGAAAAATTTGAAGATTCAGAATAAAATATTCCTTAGGAAGTTGCAATAGCACGACTAACATCTTCTTTTTGGGACTCTTTCACCAATTTTTTTGGTCTAAAGTGATGTATTTATTATTTTGTACTGCCGCACATACCAGAACAAACAGCAGACAAAACAACAGTGGCATCTGGGAAAGGCAGGAGAACCACAAGACAAAAAGATGTTTGTTACTGGATAAGGTGGACTAGTCAGATGAAGATAATTAAATCCATTTGAACTTTGTATGAATTTAAACACAAATATAACTAAAATTTCAGTAACATTTCTATGCCTTTCAATAATGAAAAACTTATGGGATAGTTAATCTTTCATTTTGACATAAAAGGAGCTGAACAATGTTAGACATTGTTCCACTCTGGGTGGAAGAAGAGGTTTGGATCTCAAGACTGGATTTCAAGATTAGCAATCAAGTTTACTATCCATTAAGATAGTAAGTATATTCCATATTTAAACTAATTTAAACATTTTATACCATAAGAGCCTGCCTCTCAAGGGCCAAACTGCAATCAGTTTACTTTGGTAAGCAGATAAGAAAGGCTATAAAAATTAATCTGGAGTTTTCCCCGATTTATATTAACAGGACTTTGGGTCACTTCATGTTCACGAATAGTTTTGAACACAAAATGGAGAAAGTAAGCTAGCAAGCACAGAATGAGCAATAATTCAGTCACTAATCCTTTCTAAATGGTGTTTTAATAAAAACTGAGCTTTTAACAAACACCAATTATAATTAATGTTCTAAGTATCTAAAATCTTACTGTGTAATACAAAACCAAACCAAACCAAACAAACTTTCAGGAGCAGAATAGAAGTGTTGACAGCCAGACATGTATGCCAGTCAATTGCTCCTCATTTCTTAAAAGCCAGTAAGGCAACTAAGTATTCTGAATGAAAAGTAGCTATTACTGTTGGCTCTTGAGTATGATATGTATGTCCAAAGGATCATTACGGAATACATGCTGTACATGTAGGAGCATGGCTTTCTGGTCTTCAAATAGCTGCTAAAGTGAAATAGAAGAGAAGTAGTTTGTACAGGTGCAGTGAATGGTTGGGTTCAGTCACAAACACTTATGTACGTGTGCACTTTTGTGAACAATGAAGATCTGTGCGAAGGAGGGCTTGCAAGACTGGCTTCTGTAATGGGCTTCTTGATATGTCTGTGTCTTGAATGATTAAGCAGTCATGAGGGTGCCTGTAACTCCTGTTCACATTAAAGAGATTTATGTGATGTGTCCAACAACCAGTAAGTCCCTTGTGGTTCTGTCCTGAGCTCAGATTTTAGAAAGCATTTGACCAGCTTTTCATGAGCATTAATTTTACACCACTGTAGCAGCACCTCGAAGAGGGTCCATCAGCTTTCAGATGTTGCTGTGTTCCAGTGTCCTGCTTTCATAATATGCACAGTGAATTATTTTCTTTTTCTGATACACAAGTTTGCAGCTAGATTTCAGTATTTTCTTTTGTAACTCAAATTTTTGAACAGAAACAGCAGTGAGCTTATGACTTCCTGTTCCAAGTTCAGCATTGTCAGTGCGTGGTTGAGATGTTTATTCACTGTAATAGAAGTGGTAAGTCAATGTAGCCTCTCTGTGCATATGGCGTTATTATGTACCTTGCAGGCCTTGTGGGAAGATGCTGAACTACTCACAGTTAGGCCCCGTTAACCAACTAATATTTTGCATGTAATTTGCCTTTATTTTTCACTTCCCATGTACAATGTGATAATTTGTTTTATATTTGATCATTTATTTTTAACTAGCTTGAGGGTCAAATAATAAGACAGCTGTTTCTCAGACACTTAAATAAATTATGCTGTCCTGCATAGAAACAACTTCAGTTCTATCATATTCAAACCAGTTTCTGTAACAGACCTTGGAATAAAATCTCTTGGTGTTCAAGTGCTGATTTCAATCCAAGCAGGTCAAGTTTAGTTGTTCCAGAGGGAATTAACTGGAGTGTGGATGACAGGGGGAAAAGGAACCAAAAGAACCACAAAGTTATAAGTTGATGCTGTGGATCCACTTAGATCAACAAATCTGCCTTGGTAGAGCTTGCAGATAATATGAAAAATACCCCTCCATTCTGAATCTACATTCATTCAGCCACTTGCAGAAAGGTCCATGGCACTATGCCATATTAAAAGGTCCTCTTATACTGGAACTGGACTGGCTTCCACTCAAGCTGGGCAAAGGACCGGAAGGAACATGATACCTATTAGCCTAGATGTGAACCTCTGTAGCAGTTAACTGTGTGCTCCAAAATAGGGAGGACTCTAGACAATTCTCAAAAAATAGGGAAGGTTTTTTTTAGAGATCAGATTTTTCTTTTAAATTAAATTGTTAATGGTTGGTAACAATTTTCTCTGAAAACTACACCCTAACAGGAAGAAAAATGAACTAGCAACAATAGTAAAGTATATGGCAATAAGACTAGGCACTGGTTTTGGTTTATAACTGGTAAGGAGAGCTCAATCTAATATCTTTCATTCACTCATTTCTTTCAAAAGTTCTAGACTGGAAGTAAAATTCGTGTAAATGAGTTTTGCAATTAAAACACCAGCTAGTTTGAATATCCCTTTTTATCAGTGATTTGCTGTGATTGCAAGCAGTTTGATTCTAATATATCTTTGTGTCGTCCATGGTTCTATATGTAGAAGAGTACAGGTACACATTTGCCAGCAGATTTCTCAAATAGGTATTTCATCACTCAGTGAGGTCTTTCGTACTTTGACTATTAGTCCACAGGGAACGCTTCAGTAAAAGAAGACTGATTAATGGGATGGATTTTCTTCACTTGGTTGCTTGTTTCATTTTGGTAACATTTCTAAATGATAGGAGGCAAATTATTTCAGTTCAAGTGGAAGACATTCTTTGCTTGATCAAAAATAGAACAACAAAAAAGTATTTCTGAATCTAAATAATTGTAATTTTTTAAAAAAGAAATTCTAAGTTAAATATAACCCAAATGTATTTTAACGTACTTTAAAATGACTGATAAATATTAAATAGATTGCAATTGAATTGTTCATCTTCTTCTAAGTTTCTTTATAGGGTTCTCTTAAACTAGTTTGTAAACAGTCAATTTTAAAAAATACCTTCTCATGTCTACAATTTGCATCCCTCAAACTGCTACTTAATATTGAAGAAGATTTACAGCCCATTCTGGACTGATGATGTAGGAGAGGGTATTTTCTCAATTTGAAATTATTTTTCTCTCTTTTCTCCTGCTTGCCTAATTGTACCAGAATACAGCTGAGCATTTAGGTTCATTACGCACCTTTTCTAAAATGCAATATTAACTCTAGACTTAGGGAACTTTGGAGAGTGTCGGTGGAGAGTTAAATCCTGGAACTTCTCATTTCAAATGCTTGACCAAAGAAAACATTTCATGGACAAAACATCTCATCCTACTGAGGTCTCTCCATTACAAGTCTGAGATTGGTGTCTTAGTTAACATTTGTAGCACATTCCATTGCCTTTCTAATGAACACATAATTAAGAGAAAAGCATTCTGGACTTAGATTTGGGGTGGTTTTCCTATTATTTCCTTAGAACTGTGTAATAAATTATATGCAATGATGCCAAGGTTGTGTGGTCTTATGATGTCAGTATTCATGCAAGTCACCAAGAAGCAAAAATTACTTATTCTGGATTATGCTAAATTCAATTTGGAGTAAGCAAATCTCTGCATCTATCTCTATCTAAAATCTATAGACAACTTCAGATGTAAATATATTGGGTTTGTCTGTCTGCTTTTAGGAATAAAACAAATGATAGCACAGAAAGAAAGAAAAAAACTGGTTAAATTGGAAATTAGCATTGTGAGGTGGGGGTTGCAAAGAAAATCTTCAGCAACTTCCCTATCTAGGGGAACTATACACCTCTAGAGAGTAACTATAATGATGCCCAGTTGACCAAAACAATGAGAAGAATTCAAATACCCTGAGGTTCAACACCAGGATATGTTCATACTTTGTATGCAGCTGATACAGCACTGTGCATCTAAGTTGCCAAATTCATTGATTTCACCATCCTCCTTAGTTAGACAACACATCAGGTACAACCTGGCATGTAGTAGTGTCTTCATTTACTGGGGGTGTTTCATGGCCCTTAAATAGACAGAGATTATATGGCTTTCTGAGGGCAGTAATTATCATAAAAAATCATAACTGTGGGAGACAACTTGCATTACTAGGAATGTAAAGACATTAGATGAACATGTTTGTTTTAAGACAGCTATGCTTTACTCAAAGAATACTCATTAGTGCCAGTGAGGATACATCAACAGCCTTTTTCAACCACCTGACCTGTATTTTGTAAGGGAGCTGCTAACATTGCCAGAGCACATATTACAAATATATATATATGGAAAGGACGAAAAGTAGAATATTACATTCAAATGATTAGTGCCCCTCACTCCCCAATATTCTGTTTTTAGAAAATCCTCAGGAAGGCAAATTATGGATATCTTCTAGAATATTTTCTCTGAAATATTCTATTCTCTCATCTGGGTTGAGAGCATACAAACTAAATCAGGTTTTGATTTTTGAGGTCAAATAACTCCACTTTTACATGACAAGCAATGGAGAGATCAAGGTTTTATGAAGGACTTATTTTCCGGTCTCTTTGGTTACCAGATCAATAAATAGTAAAAAGTAGTATGACAGAGAAGTTCTATAAAACTAGTTGTCTACCCAACAGGGCTTCTACATTTCTAACATTTTAATAGATCACCATCCAGAACATTCAGAATCAATTGCACTTTACATATTGCAGAGCTCTTAAAATAACTGCTACATTTCTACACCACTTATTTGCAGTTAACAATCTCAGAACCCAGGCCTGAAAAAAAAACACACCCCTTTTCTATTATCCTTAATTGCAACCTCTTTGCCTATCCTCACAAGACCAGCTAAAAATTTAATAGTTTTTCTTCTGAACAAGTATGTTAACAATTTTATTAACTACTTTACAATTTCATTTATGCTGCCATGTTTATTTTGTTTATACTTTACATTGTTTTTCACTTTATCTGGGGATTCATATTATTTTCTCAAGTAGTAGTATTACTTATGTAAAAGAAAGAATATCAAACTTAATTTCAGTTAATCTAAACTACTTGCTTTTAATGATTGTTTTACATTTTTTTAGCACTTATGAAGAAAAAATGAAAATTTAAATGACTAGAAGTAAAGATTAAGAAGTTTAGATTTCTTGAAGAGCAAAGACATCTTCATTAGCTCAGAAATTTCAAAAAGTGAAATTCAGCCACTGAGCTGAAAAATCTACTATTTATACTGTTTTATCTATGAGTGTAATCCTTATGTCCGTCCTTTGTGGTTTCTGAACATGCAACAGTAGATCCTTTCCAAGACATACTACTGTTGGCATGTTTTAAGTATTTTTGATTCCAAGTTTCAAGATTTGTATAGAAGCAGTGGACCTCCTCTGAAATTCAATAATACACTCAAGAAAGAAAAAATTTTTTTGTTTATTGTGGCACTCATTTGGTAGCAATTATTGTTTACAGAATCCTGGTTTACATATTGACAAAAACGAAACACTATGAACAAACACAGGAACAGCAGTACTGACAGAATAGGTAATGGGTGTAATAGTTGTAGCTGAAGTAGAATTCAGAAAACCAAAATGAAGTGTTCTTTAGACTACGCTTGAAGCCAAAGGTATTTTTCCAATAATTTTAATTGAATAACCATTATGATATGTAAAAAAGGAGGGTTATTGAGGCTACTCCATTCCCCTTGTCTAAATTTTTTTCTGAACTCCCAAAATGCTAGATCATTATTCATTTCCTTGAAGAGTGTGTAGGGAAAGAAAAGGTTTTATTCTAAGTATCTGGAGAAGAAAGCACTATTTGGTAGAATTTCACATTTCTCAGGTAGGTTACCTCTTTTATAAAATCCCATTTTTGCATTGTGTTTGGAATTTTTTATCAACGATACACTTATAAGAATAAAATATACTAGATATACCATAAGTTGAGAAATCAGATGTGTAGCAAAAGCAATCAACAGGAATATAATGTAGTTGGAATATACTAAATCTTTACATAGTACTTGTGAACTAAACTGCATTATCTTGAGTTCTTTATAGGAATGAATACTCAGCTGATTGTGCTGTTCTGGAGAGATGATGATATCTAGATATGCATATATGTCATGAGTGACATTGTTTTAATTAAGTATAAACTTACTAAATAAGGACCCTTCTAGGACAGTACATCAGTGATAGGTGGCTGACCCTCAGTGATTTTTCCTGTAGTGCTCTAAAGTTCCCTGTATAAACAGTGTAGGACAATGAAATGGCTGCCTTGAATGCATCTGCTGTCTCGAAAAGCTTTTAAGTTTTATTAGTGGCTCTGACTGGTGTAGAGGACTGTGACCAAAACACGTTAATTTATTCTGATATTTATCTTCTCATTTTTCAGAGCTGTGTACCAGTTGACAGAATCATAGTTAAAATTTTCAGATCACAATGGCAACATTATGCACTTGTTGGAACTCAATCTGTGCTTCCTTCACTTCAATATCTTTTATTGAAAGGTACCCAAAGACAATCTTTACTTATTCCATGAGTATTCCACCTAGAGTATTTGCTGAGTAGTAATTATTAAGTCAGCAGTAGACTTAATGGTGGTTTTAATCAAATTCGGGTTTAACACTGTTTGCACGTTAATTAGCTTTAGAAAATATAACACTGGTGTTAGGAGGATGATTGTACCATACGTTTCATGCAAGACATACTCTTTAGTCACAGCAAGTCAGGCTTTTCTAGAGGTGATTTTTCATTAGCCATGTGCCTTCACCTGTAAAATCTTTGGCTGCAGTTTGTTTGACTCTATTCTCAGACTTATCAGACTTTTAAATTTTGGAATATTCAAAAAAACACAGCAGAATTCTGGTTGAATATTCTGTACTGGAATAAATAATTAAGAAAAATTCTGACATGGTTGCAAGACTTCAAGGCAAGTAAAATGTACCTTTTCCTTTAGATAGCTTTAAGACACACAATTTTTAAAAGAAATATGCGCTATCTTCTTCCCCTTCTGTTATGTAGACAGCTAGTGAACAAGAAATCATACGTCTGTACTCTCATGGTAGAATGCAGTGATTATTCAAGTCCTACGTATTTGGCTTTGTTTGGTTTTATTTACTCTAGCTCAGTTCCTCACTAGTTTCAGCTAGCTCATATTAACTCATATTATTGGTTTTAATATTAAAATTTTTCTTTGTTATTTCTTCAGGGGGGAAAAATACAGCATCCATTTTAGAGCTCCAAAAGCTACAGGTTTTCTCTATCTAAGCCCTTTCTCTACCTATTTGAAAGCATGAATTTTTTTTCTTTTAAATATTGGACATATCCATCTATATGGATAGTTTTCCTTTGATTTTCCCACTGGGTGACAGAATTGCTATTCAGAAATGCCAGACCGGGAGCACTAAACACTATACGATAGCATTTAATGTTAAGAATTACCTCTTCTCTGCATCTTAGTGAGTCATTACTACTGATCACTGAAGTCTGTGAAATATTGCTGCATCAGAAGCTACTATCTCTGACCTTCTTGAGTCTCTAATTTTTTTCTTTTCTGATTATTCCTGTAATAAACCAGGCATCTTTGGTTACCTATAAACTCTCACAACTCCAATAATGCTGCAGGAATATAACTCAGGAGGAAGATGAACAAAACTAGCAGTTACCTCAGCATTTGATTTTTCAGCTACTTCAGAAACTACATGGCCAGTAGTAGCAAGAAAGTTAGTTAGACTATCTATTTTCAAACAACAAAAAATTCTCCATCTTTCTTTCTTTCTGTTTAAAGAACCGTTTGCCTTTGTCAGCTTTTTAAAATAAAACACTTCGGAAAACTAGAAGAAATTACAGGTACTGTACCTTTAACTTGTACCACATGTAACATATGCTAATATATGGGTTAGCAGAAAAAAATATTTGGAGGTCTGAGGAATATTTTTGTACATTGGTCTTAAAATACTTTGTATTGAACAAAAAAGCTCTAGCCATGCCTTCCAGTGTAATTCCACAAAGATTACTTAATTGTACTATGGGATTACTGGAGGGCAAAGCCTAACCTAAGGTATATCACACGGGCTTTGTTATTTACTGAGTGGCTATTTGTTTATTCCCAATATGTTCCTCTAAGTCCCTCATTAATTATCCTTAAGCTTCCAAGTTGAAGCTGAGATGCAAAGGCACTATATCATCTCATGCTCCTCTTTGCCTAAGGGACATTGAAATTTTCATACCAGATACAGTGCCCCAAGGCTATTTTCTAACATTATTATGCACATTATACAATATTGCTAAAGCGCATAATGAACCATGTTAAACAGTAACCAAATATTTAAATAAATGTATTTCAGTGGCTAAAGGCATTGCTGTGATGTTTGCTTAGTTGGCAAGTCTATTGATTAAATAAACTCATTAATTTAATTAAACTATGTGATGGATGCTTTCATTCCAATACAGTTTTCTTTAAAAATTGTAGAGATTGGACCATAGAAAAAATTCGTTCTAGTTTCAGGAAACTTACCATAGAAATTAGTATAAATATTTCTTAAGTAGTATCTTGAGGAGCTTTTAAATGAAAGCAAAAATTATCAGGAATGTATTCTTATATTTATTATATTCACTAAAAACCACAAAATAATATGATTCAAGAACAGTTGCTATAGATGGAGAGGACATGATGATATTTGCTTGTGTAGACATACATACATTGAAGATATGTTCATGGTGTTATTGACTGCAAGTTAAAATATCTGAATTGATATATAACTAAGGCACGGGAGGAAAAATTGTTGTAACCTGCTGACAGTATGGTGGACAAACCAGAGTGATATGGTTCCCTCTCTTTCTTTTATTCTCTGGATTATTCGACCATTTTATCCTGAATGATTTTGAGTGCCTGGAAACTCTTTCTCTTATAAAAGCTGTATTGCCACCAGATGACATGAGACCTTATCTAGTACATGAGAAGGTGTTTGTAATCAAGCATCATCTGCAAAAATGTCATGTTTTGAATTTATTTTCTACCAGTGACTCAATATAACTTGAATCTGATGCCCTTCAAACCTGCTACATTTGCCATTTCATTCAAATAGTTACCTTCTGAAAACGTTTAGAATTTCACAATGTTCTTTGTGTGTTCACTTTTACAGTAATATTGCCCAAACTGCTTCCGGTGCCTCATAAATAAGTTAGACATTTAAAGGTGTATTCAAGAGTTTCACCAGATGATTGCAGTGAGTTCAGCTGGACAGATTTAAAGTGTTAGGAACCCCTCAGGTAGAAACTACTGCTTTCTTATCTGAATTTCAATAACTGTGTTATCATTGAAGTAATGTAGCGCAATAAGATTAAAAAAGTGAGTGTGGGGTAACACAATGTGCACACTATGGTTTTTTTCTGCCAGCTTACTCTTGTGCAGTACTGAGGACTGGTTACCCATTAGCAGTTGGAGCATATTAGATGTATTCCTGAATACGTCTTGCTGTTTTTTTCATTCTAAATGAGCCTACTTCATGCTTTCCAAGAACATTTTGCAACATGAACTAAAACATACTAAAGGGAGGTCATAAGGAGGTTTTTCCAGCCTCCACCTGCTTCCCCTAGCCCTCCCCCTCCCTCTTACCAGCTGCTGTGAAAAGCAGGACAAAAATACTTCTATGCTGGGAGCAAGTATCATTTCCAGATCTATTAATCTACTCTATTTATTGCCACTGCATCCTTTCTGCTGTACACTGCCTAGCATGAAAACCAGTTCTGCTTCACTTTCACTTAATGTTCTTGCTGACATAGCTCTATGCCAGAAAGACAGACGTGACTGCCAGTAAACTGGTATCTGATGAGATAAATAGTTTTGTAGCATATAAAGACAGAGTGGCAGTAAAACCTAGGCAATAGCTCTACTTTTTTATGAGCTAGTGGAATATATATAACTCAGAGTTGCAGAGATTCTGTCCCAAGCTGTTTCCAAAAGTAAACTGTGTTAGCAGTTGAAGACTCTGTGGTTGAAATGCAGAATATTTTCTGTTATTTAATATGATAGGATGGACTGTAATTTTTACCCTTTCCTAGGTGATAACTACAAATGCAGCAATTCAAACAAGAGGCAGGAGGTCAACAACTTCCTAAATGGCTACTGAGGTTTGACTATATATGGTAGCCCACCTGCCTTGCCCTGAAAAGAAAATAAGTTGGGGTAACGCAGTATGGGAATTTCAGTAGTGATCAGCATCACTGGAAATTATAAATACTCAAAGCCATTCACACAAAATGTCTTTCATTTACTCTTTGGTGTGGAATAGTGTAATCAGACCTTTAAAGAGAACATTTCCTCCCACTGCAAAAATCTTTTTTTTATAGTGTAATAAGGTTTGTAGGGGTCCATTTGGGAAAACATGTTTATCTTGGGAGATAGTTCACAATTTATTTCATTTTGCCTGAAGGCTTTCCTCTTAATAAGTTTTCAGCCATCAGGTTTTAAAAGTTAATAAAAATGGAAGAAAACTTCCTCTTTTTTTTGAAAACTGTAGTTTATGGCCACCTAGCAGTCTAGCATATAATAAGGGAGTAGTGGAGACAAAAGGCAAGGATAGACACGTTTCTATTGATGATTCCAAAATTTACTACTATCTTCCTTTCTTACTGGCAAGAACAGCTCAGAAAATTGTAATGGTTCTTCACAGTCATAGCCTTCCAAAATGTCTAATAGTCTAGTTTAAGCATTGATTGTTGATGAGGTTTTGAACCGTCAGTTTGGGAGCTGTAGTCTGACACAGAGGAAATTCTTTGAGAAATAAAATGAGGGGGGAGATTTTAGATTTTGGATAACTTGTTAATTATCAACTACTGCAAAGTTTTTAGGAACACTGTAAGTAACTCAAGAACTGGATTCTTAAACTAGAAGTTTTTAACCCCTGTAGCTTCTTGGATTTGCACTTATTTTCCTTAGTTTTTCTGGGCCAGCTCTTAGATTCATAGCTGTTAACTATAGGCATTTATGGTAGGCAATACTACACTACCCCGTTTTTTTGCTTATGAAATCTGCTAGATTTTATTTTTTCAGCGGTTCTTGCTCCAAAAGTTCTGCTATAAGTTTATTCAATTGGTGTCATGACTTCTAGCCTAAATATACAGCCATTACTGCATGGACAGAGAATTCATGCACTCAGATGCTGTGTGGTTATTTCCCAGTCTTGAGATTCCTGGGATATGGCTAAGTCTTACAATAAAGGCTATTTAGAAATAATGGTCGTGTGAACCCTTTGGCTATCTCCTCTTGTTGGAGGGAAAATGCAAATACCTTATCACAGAGAAATTTTGTCCTGACAGTGACAGTAAATGTTAAATATATTGTGAGCTTCAAAATAATCATATAGACTATGCTTTTTCTTAAGAAATATCAACGATGAAATTCTCAAAGATTGTTCCCCAGAAGACATGGATCTACTATTAAACGTCTCAAACATAAAAATGAAAGATCTGATGAAATCTCATGAACTATCATGCATATTTTATTGATTCAAGTCCATGAAAAATGGTGAGGGACAAAATAGCAAGGGGACATGATACAATTTATAACAGAAAAACAAAGGAAAAAAAAGCGTCTGCTCAGAGTCCATATCTATCCTGCGAGTCTCAGAGAGGCTACTTTCTAGAATGCACAAAAAATAAGTACACAAGAAAACAAAAAGAGAAACTATATAGATTGTTTCCACTTTGTTCGAATAATTTTTAATATAGTTTCAAGGTAAAAAACTTCTGCAGATTCTCCTGCACTTGAGAGCTATGGGAATGTCTATCTATATTTCTTCTCTATCACTTCACTCTCCTCTTCTGCTAGCTCTTGTACAGATTGCTAGATGAGTGTAAACTCTACCCTTATTTTTAAGCTCCTCCAGATGCAAACTGCTTGGAGCATATCCAGTGCTAAAGATGTAATTCCCTGAAGTTATTGCTTGTCCCAAAGGCTTCTGAGAAGGCTTCAAGAAGAGTATGTCTGGATATCAGAGAACTCTAAGGAGAATTATTTCAAGGATAATCTGTGTCTATCTGGAAGTTGTAGGTTAGTGAAGCAAGGATCTACTGGCTGGAGGCCTCATTCCTTGAAATCCATGTGCCTACATGAAAGCAATCCTATCTGTGTGCTTAGAAAATAATTGAGACCTAAACAATACCCTGTCAGGTGAGACAGACGAGAATAGGTTAAAGTCATGTTGCTCATGATCTTGTAAACTGTTCAGTAACATATTGTACTTTCTTGGGGCATGGGAAAAGTAAGCCAATTTCAAGGATTGTTAAGAGAAGAAAGGAAGAGAAAAAAGGGAAGAGTATCATCATGCAGCAGACTGTACAGCATATTGGCCTGCCCTAGCAAATAACTATTTCTTTATGGATTGTCTTTTGCTGACTATCCAGTATCAAACTTTATCTTTCCAATGTCAGATTTGAGAAATTGAAGACCAGATGAATAATGACACATTTTATATTTCAGAGTGGTAGGAAACAACCCTTGAGACAGTAAGACAAAGACAAGGTAGATGCTTGAATACTCCCATGAACATAACACTTTGGGCATTAAAGATACACGGAAGCTGTAGTACTGCATCCAGCTCTGGAGTCTTCAGTACAAGAAAGACATGGACCTGTTGTAGTCGGTCCAGAGGACGGCCACAAAAATGATCAGAGGGATGTGACATCTCTCCTATAAGGATAGACTGAGAGAGTTGGGGTTGTTTAGCCTGGAGAAGAGAAGGCTCTGGGGACGCCTTATTGTGGCCTTTCAACACCTAAATGGGGCTTATAAGAAAGATGGGGACAGACTTTTTAGTATGGCTTGTAGCGATAGGGCAAGGTGTAATGGTCTTAAACTAAAAGAGGGTAGATTCAGATTAGATATAAGGAAGATTTTTTTTCTTTACGAAGGTGGTAAAACACTGGAACAGGTTGCCCAGAGAGTTGGTAGATGCCTCATCCCTGGAAACATTCAAGGTCAGGTTGGATGGCATTTTGAGCAATCAGATCTAGTGGAAGGTGTCTCTGAACATTGCAGGGGGGCTGAACTAGACGACCTTTAAAGGCCCCTTTCAACCCAAACTATTCTATGATTCTATGATTCTAAGAACTGTATTTTATGTTACCGGGGTTTGATTTAGAAATATATCTGACTGGTTCTTATCTTGGTCCCGCTCAGCCTGCAAAAATGAGAGACAATGAGTAAGACGTATTTATGTGAGGATTGCATGGTTTCTCCACCCAGTATTCCTCCTTTGCCTTTTTCACTCACTCAAGATGTCTTTGAGATGAGAAGCTACGAGAAGCTCAGGGGAGACTTTATCACTCTCTACAGCTGCCTGAAGTGAGGTTGTAGTGCGACGGGCATCAGTATCTTTTCCCAAGTAACAAATAATAGGATGAAAGGAAATGGCCTGAAGTTGTGCCAGAGGAGGTTTAGATTGGATATTAGAAAAGATTTCTTCACCAAACGGGTTATCGAGGACTGGAACAGTCTGCCCAGGGAAATGTTTGTGTCACCATCCCTGGAGGTATTTAAAAGATTCATAGATGTGATGCTCAGGGACATGGTTTAGTGGTGGACTTGGCAGTATGTGCTGGTTTTGTCTGTGGTAGAGTTCATTTTCTTCATAGTAGCTACTGTGGGGCTATGTTTTGTATTTGTCCTGCAAACAGTGTTGATAATGGAGGGTGTTCTCATTATTGCTGAGCAGCGCTTACACAGAGTGACAGCCGTTTCTGCCCGTCATACCGCCCTGCCAGTGAGTAGGCTGGGAATACACAAAAAGTTGGGAGGAAACACAAATGGGACAGCTGACTCCAGCTGACCAAAGGGGTATTCCGTACCATAGAACATCATGCTCAGCAATAAAACTGGAGGGGGAATGTTGGAGGGTGTGTGCTGCTCAGGGACTGGCTGGGCATTGGTGGGTTGGTGGTGAGTAATTGTTTTCATTTTCATCACTTGCCTTTCTTGGGTTTTATTTCTCTCTCTTTGCTAATTTCCTTTTCAATACAATTTTTTATTCTTCTTATTATTATTACTATTATTATTTTATTTTATTTCA